>NW_016162847.1:19162-40075 GCF_001687245.7 Rhagoletis zephyria | reverse complement strand
TGAAACGAGCATGCTCTCAATTTTACAAAAATGAGACAAGACTTACGAAGAATCCAACTCTACAAAAGGAATATAACCGAGTTATAGTGGAGTACGTAACCATGGGACACATGTGTAAAGTGAACGCACCTCAGTCAGTGGATGCGGTGGATAACTATTATTTACCGCACCATGCGGTGGTGAAAGAAGAGAGCACATCAACCAAAGTTAGAGTAGTTTTCAATGCGTCGTCTTGTTCGGCCAATGGAGTTAGTTTGAACGATGTACTTCTCCCTGGACCAGTGCTTCAATCTGATCTACCGATTTTGATTCTCCGCTGGAGACTTTTTAAGTACGTCTTTAATAGCGATATTGAGAAGATGTACAGGCAAATCCTTGTAGATGAAACCCAAACAAAGTGTCAGAGGATAGTTTTTCGCAAATGTTCAAATGATGCAATAGGTCTTTACGAATTAAATACGGTTACTTTCGGTATAAACTGTGCTCCTTATCTTGCGTTAAGGACATTGCATCAACTCGCTGAAGACTCGGAAAATCTCTACTCTACAGCCTCAAATATTTTACGTAAAAATATGAATGTCGACGACGTTCTATCTGGAGGACATACTTTAGATTCTGCAATCAAAGCTAGGGATGAGATTTCCGCAGTTCTTAAGTCACTTGGTTTTCCTCTGAGAAAATGGACTTCAAATTGTAACAAAATCTTGCAAGGTATACCAAAACAAGATCTACTGAATGAGGATTTCCTAGAGTTCGAAGATACTAGTAGCGTCAAAGCACTAGGCGTAAGGTGGAATGCTCATTCCGACCAATTCTACTTTATAGCTAAATCGATAGAAGATAACGTGAACCCAACAAAGAGAGCAATCTTGTCAGCTATTGCTAAACTCTTCGACCCATTAGGTTGGTTAGCCCCCATAATAATTGTAGCGAAAATCTTAATGCAAAATATATGGTTAGAGGGTACCAACTGGGACGAGGAAGTGTCGTCTTTAACTTTAGAAAGATGGCGAAATTTTACAAAAAATTACGGCGAAATAGATAACATAAGGATACCTCGTTGGGTGTCTTTCTCGCCAAAAGGAAAAATCGAAATTCATGGATTCTGCGACGCATCTGAAAAGCGTACACTGCCGCAGTCTACTTACGCGTGGAAAAAGAAGACAAAGTACTTGTTAATCTGCTATTAGCAAAAACTAGAGTAGGCCCAGTCAAAACAATTTCCTTGCCTAGATTAGAACTGTGCGGGGCGGTATTACTGTCAGAAATAGTCAAATCAATTACCAAAAATCTTGAATTAGGCCACCTAAACATACATCTGTGGACTGATTCGACGATTGTTCTGGCATGGATACGCAAGCCCCCATGTTCGTGGTCAACCTTCGTTGCCCACCGAATTACACAAATTATAGACAAAGTAGGGAACTTGAACTGGCTTCATGTTGACTCAGCTACAAATCCCGCAGATTTAGCAAGCAGGGGCATACTGGCAAACGAATTGGTCAAAAATTCTTTGTGGTGGCAGGGACCTTCTTGGCTACAAGAAAATAGGGAAAAATGGCCTACACAAGAGACAGACTTCACCACAAGTATTGAGGAAAAAAGGATGCACGTTCATGCAACAACATCGACAGACGAAACCTATGACATTCTTAACCAGTTTTCTAGTTTACCGAGGGCTTTGGGGGTGATATCATACATATTGCGTTTCTTTCAAAGAACCCATCCGAAGACAAAAGCTTCTTTTCAGTCGGAATCTTGCTTAATTTCATCTAATGAAATTAAAACAACGACTAATCGCCTGATAAAACTTTCTCAGAAGCAGCATTACGGAGTAGAAATCGCGAAACTGAAAGCTAACGAATGCATTGAGTCGAAGAGTGAAATACTTCCTCTTAATCCGTTCCTGGATAAAGATGATGTGCTGCGGACGGGGGTCATCATCACTTGATCTGGCCTACAACGAACGACATCCAGTAATACTCCCATACAACTGCAGGTTATCTCGGTTGAGTGTCCAATTTGTCCACGAAATTTCCCTCCACGGTGAGAACCAACTAATGTTGCGCCTCATTCGAACGCAATATTGGATTCCAAAAATCAAAACAATGATCCGGTCCACAATCCATAACTGCAAGATCTGTACTATCCATAAAAAGCGCTCGCAAAGTCAACTTATGGGGATTCTTCCCCAAGAACGAACAACATTCTCGCGAGCATTTACCAATACTGGAGTGGATTTTGCTGGACCCTTTGACATAGAGAGTTATCGTGGGCGAGGCTGCCGAATTTCAAAGGGTTATGTATGTCTTTTTGTCTGTTTCTCTACCAAGGCTATTCACTTAAAGGCCACAAGTGACTTGAGTACTCAATCTTTTCTAGGAGCGTTTCCTAGGTTCGTAGCCAGACGAGGGTTCCCAAAAACTATCTATTCTGACAACGGGACAAACTTCGTCGGGGCATCACGGGCGCTAAAAGTGGAACTTAAGGCTTTTCTATCCGACGCGCGGACACAACCGTTATCAAAATATGCTCATCAGGCATTAACTTGGCATTTCATACCTGCAGCAGCTCCGCACATGGGTGGTCTGTGGGAGGCAGGCGTGAAAAGCTTTAAAAGCTACTTTAAAAAGACCGCGTCAAATATGAAATACATATTTGAGGAATTCAGCACACTTCTCTGTCGAATTGAGTCGTGCCTCAACTCTCGACCTCTAAGCCCAGCTTCAAATGAGCCATCTGACCTTGAGCCTTTAACTCCAGGTCACTTTCTGGTAGGCGGACATCTGTTAGCCCCACCATAAATAGACGTGAACGAAAACGCTGCCTCGATTGTTAATCGGTGGCAGAAACTCAAGGCCTTGCATCAAAACTTCTGCAGGAGGTGGAAAACGGAATATCTTTCTGAACTACAAAAGCGGATTAAGTGGAAGCATCCAAAATCAAACATGAAACTGGGAGATCTAGTAGTCATACGGGAAGATAATCTACCACCCAATGAATGGAGATTAGGTAGGGTGGTCAATTTGCGCCCAGGTTCTGACAACAGGGTTCGCGTTGTAGATAGCATAACAGAAAAGGGAAAGGTGACAAGACCGCTTGTCAAATTAGTATTATTACCACCCCATTCCACGGAGACAGAAGAAACGAAGTCTTCTGTATAAACCTATACGAAAACCATTCCATTGTCAATCAGCGAAAAATCTCATAAATATACACTCCATATTTCAGACCTCCAGTTTTTCGTAGCTCATTGAATGTCAAAGGGAATGTTCTTAGTAGCTTATTGGGTGTTGTCATGCAAAATATTGCAAAGAAGTTGTCTCTTCACTGGACAATTGATTACCTCAACTGGCCATTGATGAAAGGCGCTGTTTATAAGCAGCCTCGTGCACTTCCGACAAGGGCCATCCCATGTCAAAGACGCGAAAGACATAAATTTCAAAACGCCTTCATTAGCGTATATTATTCTAAAAGGGAAGCTGGGATTTTCACATGGGGAATTAATTTCAAACACACTTACTTTACAACCGTCACAATGAAATGGCCCACAGGCACTTGAATGAATTGGTATCAGGTTAAAACTGTCAATTTATTTCATTATCTTTGTTTCCACAGTTGAAGAGTCCAGTGACTTAGCTTAAAATATCTTTCAAACACCGTTTAAAATTTAAACTCCTTATCCTGGTTAGCTAAAAGCTTTAATATTTCCCTATAAGCACAGCAACTTCCACCTTTGCAGTCCAATGAAAATCAAAATGATGATATAAATTGCTACAAAAACCTTGTAGAATTTTAAACAAGTGACCTGGCTCGCGACCATAGTTTATTTCTTTTTCTTTTTTTCAACATTTTCGAAAGCAACACCAACTTACCTAACTTCAGTGTAACACACCACTCATGAAAGAAATTTATGTATGTAAAATCAAAGTTGTTACTTACCCCAACTCCATGTTACGTTTGTTACACATACGGTCATCCTGAGCAGCAACAAACTAATCCACCAAACCAAACTCTTCGCCTTGTCAACATTAGCGACGGTATATCTGAGCCATCTTTGCCCTTGCTGAATTCACCGCTTTGTAAATCATGACCCTTGGTGCAGTGTGCTACCCGCAGCATCAAATGCCTATTGATGATCGTTTTAGCAAGCTTTATCACAAACTAGGGCATTTTAATTTGTTTAGTTGGACACTTCTGTTTGCATTGCCCTTTTTTTAAACAAATATTTATTTCTTATGCTTTCACATACGGGGTTTTGTATACATACATCTATCACGTGTATCGGCTGATTTTCGCGCATTGAACATTTAATTTCAGTATTAACAAGATAACTTAAGTAGATTAAATTTGTTTCTTCTTAAACCTTACCAGCCACAGCTTGTTCAAAAAACGTCGCACACGCTTTAACGCATTGCTGATAAGCTTTTTCGAAACCGGCATCGCCTCGTTGATAGTAGGGATCCACGATGATGCAACCACGATGATCCAGCCCGAAATCTGCTAACATTAGCAACTTAGCTTTGGAATTCGGTGGCGCTAGCCACCGCAAATCACCCATATATACTTCCTCATTGTCCTCAATGCTCGATGATCAGGGGGATTGCCACGATGCAAACCGCCAATTGCAGCAGAATCCACTTTCCAATCAGCGGAGGCGCCGGATTTCTCGAGTGTGTCAATCATTACCGCCTCGGCAATGGGAGAGCGGCAAATATTGCCTAAACAGATCATTAAAACCTTCTTGACCATCTTCGTGCCTTTTAATTGTACTGTTTTGCTCAACTATGTCTCAAATTAAAATTTGCACTGTCGTTCAATTTGGCTTTGGACACTTTTGTTCGCAAATCCTAAACTAAACCATGCGAAATTTACGCTTAACACTACACAACTCACACCGTATCTTATTTTAATTCACGATTTAATTGTTAATTCGTTTGAAATCGCACACCATTGCAAATAAAACCCGGGAGTAAATGCGTAACGTGGTTTTTCATTGATATTCGGCCATTCACGGAAGTAGTTTGTTATCGATAACATAAATAAAGGAATTCGATACCTTACCGCGACCTTTTTTATACCCCGGTTACACGTTCAATTTTCCTTATGCTGGTTACACACTTTGCATATATATGTGTGAAAATTATACAGCTCCGTGATGGACTTGTAGTTAAAAATAATTTGCATTTATTTTCAGATAGATAGGGTGGGAGAATACATAAATAATACGTAATTATTTATAATACGTAATTATTCACATTCTTCATATTCGCGAACCTTCCTTAAATCTTAATGAACAAAGTTAGTTTAATGCACGGTGATATTTTCACAAAAGCAACAAAAGTCAAAATTGTTGTCGTTGGCCATTTAAAATGCTAGCCGTAGATTCAAAATATGGTAGGTAAATAGCTCACATGCCGCATGCAACCCTGTTACACCAACCAGCCATGAGAGCACGTTCGCCGGACCCATCAATCATAAAGGGGACTTAACACGGTGGATTTTTCTTCAAGGTTGGAAAAATTACTTCCTTGCAAGGTGAACGTTTACGATGATTAAAAGTGTAGTTAATATTGCTCGCCATTCCAATGTTATTTTTATTCGCTACGTATTCCTACTGAAAATGGGAAAATCATAATTTCAGAAGATGACTCGCTTCACTACCTTACGTAAACGGGCTGAGGCAAGCAAATATACGCTGACATGCAGGCTCTGCGGTAGCAAGCATCCGATTAGACTGTGCCCGGTGTTTCGGTCCAAATCCCCCGAAGATCGCCTTCGTGAAGTGTTGGTAAACCGGTACTGCACGAACTGCTTATCGGGGATTCATCGTGCCGCTCACTGCACTCACCCGGGAACATGTCGGCGCTGCAACGAGCAACACCACACGATGTTGCGCATAGACCTACCAAGTGAGCAACGACGACCAAAAAGGGCCATACGCGATGACGCAACCGACAGCGACGCAATTTCCATAATAGCATCAGAGGCTGGAGCGGAAACAAATGCTTTCCGCCCAGACCTAGAGGAGGGGGAAGGGCTACAAGCTGGAGCGGAATCTGACGCTTTCCGCCCAGACGAAGCGACCGGAATGGAGTCGAACGCACTCCATACGGATTCGGCAAGTGAGCTGGAATCGGAACCCCAGCAATTCGGACAAATCTTGAAATATGAGCCAAGAGAGCTGAGCAGATTGGAAAAAAGAGCTTTCCAACCGCGAGGCCGGATATCATACCCCCAATNATTCGGACAAATCTTGAAATATGAGCCAAGAGAGCTGAGCAGATTGGAAACAAGAGCTTTCCAACCGCGAAGCCGGATATCATACCCCTCGACGCCAGAGTAACCGCCCACGACATCAGCGTCAGAACAGGAGAGTGGAATCCTACGCATTCCACCTCCCCTCAAGAAGTGGTTTTCGGTCTGGGCAAGTGAATGCTCCACTCAACCCAATCCGACAACTTACTGCAGTAGCGCCGACAGCTGTGGTGAGACTAGAAGCAAGAGGCCGTTTGCATCTGGTAAGGGCCCTGATCGATCCGTGCGCCGCAACATCAATCATAGCCGAAGAATTAGCGCGAGAACTAAAACTAAGTCTGACGGCCATGAACAAGCAGAGAGGGTGTTTCATAAATCTGCGTGGAAAACACGGAGATTCCACAACACTAACGGTTCACGCGGTAGCCGTCCGAAATTATTACCAACGAACACCGATAACAAACCTCGATGCCACCGCTGTAGCACCGTACAACAATTTGGGACTAGCGGACCCCCGCTTTCACATTGCTGCCCCCGTCCCATTAGTCCTCGGTGCAGAGGTCTTTCCAAAGATTTTGCTGGGCGCCATTCCAGCTGGGACTCTCGGCCAACTACTTGCACAAAACACCATCTTTGGATGGGTGCTTTCGGGTGCATGCTAATCATTTTTTTTTCGTATAAACTTGCTTTAAATTTCTTTCATAAGTTTACTTTTTCCAAATGAATTATTAAATGAAAAACCATTAAACATATAGTATTATTAGAAGTGCAGTTGAATTTGAAACCCACGTCTTTTATTTATAAAAATTTCTTTCCTTACAGAATTTAGGTACGCTCAGTGAAGAATTGTAACGGAGAACCTAGACTTAACCTATTTTTATATTGTTCTGTGCCATAGAGGTTGGATCACGTTATTGTTAAATGTTGCTTATCGCAAGGGGGCCGGCATGTTTAGGCCTCCGCCTAAATAGAACATCCCTAATGTTTAACATTACGTTAACATCACGGCTGTTAACTTTCCCTTTCCTTTTAATTGATTCCGTTATTGGAATCTTGTTTTTCTAAGGCAATTCAATAGGCTACCGCAATAAACTAAAAAACAGTTGAACTTACTTCTTTTGCGAGCATCCAGAGAAGAGGACGTGATCCAGCCACCATACCACAGCGTACCAAGGTAATCTATAAAACACATTTGTATAGACAATAATATCCATTCTAATCTAAGAATAAACGAATTATAATATTACTAAATTCGAATACCATTGTGTATTCTTTCTTTTGTGGAAAATCAAATCGACACAACTGGTTCAATTCGTTGTGGCGATTAACACATATTTACATAAATAGTTACTAGTGCAAATGATACATATGTATATGGTTGTAAGAATTTCCTAAAAAGAAACGATGAAACGGGAATAGTCGTGCGAAAACCCAGGTCAATATCTGCTGGAAGTGCTGGTTTACCCTGCAGTCAAATAAACTAGTTGTAAACTACCTCACAACTGGTATGACCCGCATGCCCAACTAGTCAGCCAACTATCTTTTTTCCATGCAATCAACTGGTATTTTTAACATTGGGATGTCCTACGAGATGGCAATTGTCAGATTTCGGTCAGAAATATACCAGTCTCATACTAGTTCAAAATAGACTGAAAAATACTAGTCCAATTAGGACCAAAACGACTACTCTGGGAGCCAAAAAATAAAATGAATTCATGAATATACAATAAAACACTTTTGATTAAGTAAACTTTAATATATTACACATTTTTCTTTAAGGGTTATTAAAAGTAAAGGTTTCAGGTACAATAAATACTATATTTTTATCTTTTTTAATAATATTGAATATGCAAAAAAAAAAAATTTTAGTTAAAAATAAAATGAAGACTTTGGTTCATTTTTGAGGGAACTAAAATAAAAATAAAAGTTTTCATTTAAATAAATTAAATTCATTAACTTTGTACATTCCAGTCTTTCTTTTTCAAATTTTACAAAAATAATAATAAATGTTTAAAATTTGAGATTTGGATAAGAATGAAATAAATAAATAGTTCAAGCAGTTATTAAATATTCTTAGCTTTTGTCAATAGTTTTTCATGATGATTAGTAATAGAAATTAATCAAACAATTATAATCGTGTAAATAAAACGAGTCAAAAATTATTGAAAATGATCAAAAATAACAAAATAATGATGTAATTGATATTAATGAATTAATTAACGTTTTTTTACGTAATTAATTATTACTCATTAAACGGTTATCCAAAGAAACATGCTTTAATTAATAATCATTATGAATATTAATCATTATTTAACAGGTCTTGTATAATTGAATACGTACTCCTTTTAATGGTTTACAATATACCCAAATAAAAGTTATATTTTGTTTACTTTATTGTATTAAACTGTCGAAGTCGAAACAGGGCATGAATAAATAGTTTATACTTGGTACAAGTCTGGTAATTTTCGAACTAGTTCGGTTTCAGTCAGAAAATTCTAGTTGTAAACTAGTATTTTTCCTGACTAGTTTGGGGTTTCACTGCAGGGTAAGTATACTGCTTTGCTTTTTCTTGGCTAAATAGATACTTTCAAATTATAAATCACATGAATCATATATTCACTGAGAAACCCCGGTTGGCATCAAACTTTATTTTTCTTAGTAACTATACGCACACCGAAACAACTCGCGGCGATGGCAAAACATCTATTAGCGCATTCAAACGATTCAATAAGTGGGACTGTGAGCATTGCTTAGCTGGCGCTCATGAACCAACGACTGCAGATCACCTAATCAGCCATCGTTGTATTTGTAATCGATTTTCTGAGAAAAGTTTTCGTTGCATTTTTGACGTTTTTCGGTTTTGTTTACACCGTCTTCTACCTCTTCATAGTGATTTTTTAGCGATTGAATGTGTTTTCTGCAGCGATTTTAATTATACATTTTGGTTTATTACATATTTATGATATAACATGAAGTGCTGTGTGATTGGAAAAAGTTTGTGTGTATGTTTGGTTTGCCAAAAGGCGTAAACTTGCGTGAAAAGTGGGTGCACGTTTGAGGCCAGAACGTTGGCATTGAAAAATCGACCCGTGGAATNTTTTTCGATCGCGAATGAAAAGCAGGGAAAACTTTTTTGTCGATCGCATTCCGAATGTGAGAGATGATAAAGTTGTTTGCATTTTTCACTCGCGTAAAAGAATGCAAAAGTTTATTCGGAATATTAACGATCGCGATAAATCTCATAAATGAATGAAAACGAATAATCATAAATGAGAATTTCCGAACCCTGCAATATAATCACTCAAGCACTGCGCCTTTTTCGTTTTCTTAGTTTGTTTTCATTCTTAGTCAGATGTCAAAAACACTCAGAAATATACTTTTTTCTTTCTTCTTTGATTAGGTGATCTTGTATTTTTGGTTCATGGCTGGCGCTCTTCGTATGTGAAACACACATGCGCTCAGAGAGCGCTGAGCATTATTTAGGGGTGGCTCACAAGCAAGAATGGTGACAGGTAATAAGGTCAATGGAAATAAGGTCAATTGACTTTATTTCCCACCCTGGTGCGAAATAAAGCCAATTGACTTTATTACCTTTTCAAAAGCGAAATAAAGTCAACAAAAATTTGGAAATAAAGTCATTGACGCTATTTCCTCATTAAAATGGAAATAGCGTCAAAAATGCTTAAGGTATATGGATTCATAGAAAAAAATGTTGTTCTTACAATAAACATTGCCCCGAAAGTGTTGTTTTTTAATAGATGAAAAAGGTTATTGCCAAATCCCCAGTGTTGTGATATTAATCCACACACAATCATGAACTACCACCAATTGATTTTATTAAAAAAATTTAAATTACGAATATGTAAAAACACGATGCGAAAAACTAAACACCTACGCACAGCTGGAATACGAGATATATTTGAAGAAAGAGTGTAGAAATAATCCATAACTTGCAAAACATTTTTCGTTTCCACAAAAATAAAGCGAACACTATTAAATTAATGAAACAGTCCATGTCCAAAAACCCCGGAGGAACGCTGAAAGAATTCTGTGTTTTAAATTAGCATATTTTGAACGAATTCGGAATGTCTAAGGTGGAAAAGAAACCAACCTTTCTATAAGGAAACAATTATAGAAAAAGAATTTTCTTACACTGTATTCATGTCTCCGCCAGCAATTTGTGACGACATCATTTAAAAGTAGCTAAGGAGAACGACAACACCATTTATTAGATGGCACATTCAACGAGCCAATTTGCCAAAATGCGGGTATAAACAAATATTGATTATTTAATATCGGAACCGAGATCATATAAGTTAATTGGTTGGTTTCACACACTTTTGAAACACAAATTATATGCTTTTTTACTGCAGACAAGTTGTTGCCCCAAAACACAGCAGAAATCTTTCTATCAGGGCTGCCAACTATCCTTAGTTATGAGGTGCCATATTGAGGATAAAAAAGTGCCAAATAGAAAAATAAAAGTGCCAAAAAGTGTCATTCCTTTTAATCCTTCACATTTAGCAATAAAATAAAGCTACATTTTCCAAACAAAAGTGCAATAATAAAATAAGATAAACCAGTTGAATAGCCTTTATAAATTAGAAAATTTTAGTTGAGAAAAAGAAATGCACGCAAAGGATTTCAAAAAAATGTATTGAAATGTTATTTTTTTACAAAAGTGCCATTTTGGCACTTTGTGCCAAATTGAAAAATTAAGTGCCATTTGAAGTAAAATTAGGACAAATGGCACGGTTTGAGCCAAGTTGGCATCCCTGCTTCCATTAACTTACAAATATTAAAATATGAAATATCGAGGGCTTGAATTCATTAATACCCTCTATCTGCAATTTGCACAAAAACTAATTTGTGATTTTAGAAACCATCTGGGACTTATTACCTGTCGTTATATAAGGTAGCATTAATATCACTGATGACAATTAAAGCTAAGGTGGATTTTTATATCAGAATCTCATCTTTGTGAAAAGTGTCAGATAGAGGGTATTATTGAATATAAGCCCTCGATGTTTAAAATATATAAAAATTGTATTTCAGCGTATACAAAAAATAAATCTACCTGCGATACAGCACGGCGGGAGACGGGGAAGGGGGGGCCGAGGGGGCCGCGACGTAGCGTGACGTGGTCTGCCCGCCGATTGCGCGCGGTGTGGCGCGGGCGCCGCGAAGCTAAGCAAATTGAATGTTTGAAAGAGAAATAATGTCAATGGATTTTGTTTCGTTTTTAAAAAGGTAATAATGTCAATTGACTTTATTTCGCACCAGGGTGGGAAATAAAGTCAATTGACCTTATTTCCCTTGATCTTATTACCTGTCACCGCATGAATATGTTCCGCTCTCAAACCAAATCGTGTTTGCCTCAACTAAGATTTGGTAACTATGACTAAAGCATGTGGTAGTAGTTCCCAATTCTTAGTCACAGTTCCCAAATATTGTCAAAATTTGGGAACTAAATATCTTTAGTTGTCGAAACTATTCCTTTTTCTCAGTGTGCGGTTGTTATGAATGAATTTATTTGGCCTTGAGAAATACGCGAATGCGTTTATGAATGAAATAGTTCTTCTTGTATTTGAATATGTGCGTGATTATTTATGTATGCTGCCTGCAAAAAATTGTGCGACTAATCTCTAAAGAGAGTATTCCGAGATTACTCTCAATCGGGCACAATTGGGCATTAATTAGGCCCAACTAGTCTCATACGGGTACTAATGGAGGTCAATTAGTCACGGCTCATCCCTTGTTATGGAGCATAGTCCCCATCATTTAGGGACATACGTTTAATGTAGTACGACTTAGCCATTTTAAGTACTTATTTAAAGCTCCTTACAGTTGAAAAAGCTATGCTATGTTAAGCATCATATCTTGATATGTTCGGTTGTAATCTTAACGTAAATGATACTTAGCACATCAAAATTTTAATGTGCTTAAATATACTGAGCTTAAACTAAGTACAGAAGCCTTAGTCAATGAAACTTCATGTGCGGCTTTGCCACACAGAGAGAGTATTCGCCTAACAAAACTGAGCACCCCGGTTCGAATCTCAGCTGGCGCAAATTTTTATTTTTATTTTTTAAAAGTGACTAGTCGGTGAACAATTAGTCTCTTCATAGGACATGCTCGAACAAAAGCGATCAGTTCATTCCATATAAAGAGATCAAAAGTGGTATTAGTCGCATGATCCTTTGCGATTGGTCCCAGAGTCATCCCGGATTAGTCCCATTTTTTGCAGGGTATGTATGCATGTTCGTAGTATTTGGCAGAAATATGCACATACGTATGTATGTATGTACATACTTATCTATATATGCATGTATGTATATATGTATTTACGTTATCAATTAATTGAGTATTTATTTACATACATATGCGTGGGAAAAGCATTTTATTTGACTGCAAAACTATTGGGGCATATTCGTAGACGAAGTAAAGACGACTCTGAAGTTAAAGTTTGTCAACCTCAAATAAGAAGGAAGTTATTATATGTATGTTATAGTATGTGCATGTGTAAGAACGTTATCAATAAATGATTTTCAAGGTTGGTTATGTATGTATGTACACATAAGTACATAAAGGGGAACGTTATCAATTCATAAATGATTTTGGAGTATGCGAATTTTTACATATGTACACTGAGAAAAAGGATTAGTTTCGACAACTCAAGATATTTAGTTCCCGAATTTCGACAATATTTGGGAACTGTAACTCAGGATTGGGAACTATTACCATGGGTTGGTAATTATAACTAAATATATTAAAGCTTCTAATATTCATCTAGGTTGTACCAAATCGTTAATTTAGTTGAAGGGTTTGGTAAATACTAATAAATATTTTTTTGAAGCATATTTCTGCAAATTCCATTCAACTTAACGTATGGTTCATAAAAGCATGTCATTAAGCTCTGCTAATACAAATAAGCTTTCTTTCAACACATGCTTTAGTCATAGTTACCAAATCTTAGTTGAGGCAAACACGATTTGGTTTGCGACCCCTAAATAATGCTCAGCGCTCTCTGAGCGCATGTGTGTTTCACATACGAAGAGCGCCAGCTAAGCCATGCACACACCAACATACTGAATCGTTTGAATGCGCTAGTATGCCGACCATTGCATAAAAACGATTCAGTGAATGAGACTGTGTGCGTGGACATCATTGCTCCGCTACCGCTGTTCGTATATGGGTGAAACACGCGTGTGGTCATAGAGCGCTCAGTAAGCTATGGATGTCGATCACTGCGCTAGGTACCCCGTAAAAAATTGTGCGACTAATTTCTAAAGAGAGTATTCCGAGACTACTCTCAATCGGATACAATTCGGCATTAATTAGTCGCAACTAGTCTCATACGGGTACTAATGGAGGTCAATTAGTCTCGACTCATCCCTTATGGGTATAATTGGAGATAACGGGTACTATTAACGATTTAATGATATGTACGCACTTAGTCAATAAATTTCAAGTGCGGCGTTGGGACACAGAGAGGGTATTCGCCTAACAAAACTGAGCACCCCGGTTCGAATCTCAGCTGGCGCAAGTTTTTATTTTTACTTTTTAAAAGTGACTTGTCGGTGAACAATTAGTCTCTTCATAGGACATGCTCGAACAAAAGCGAACAGTTCATTCCATATAAAGAGATCAAAAGTGGTATTAGTCGCATGCTCCTTTGCGATTGCTCCCGGAGTCATCCCGGATTAGTCCCATTTTTTGCAGGGTAGAGAAAGAAAAGCGTATTCTATGATATGCCCAGACATGTTTGTCTCAGTTTCAAGTTTGCCATCACCGCGAGTTGTTTCGGTGTGCGCATAGTTATTTAAAAATATAAAGTTTGATGCCAACCGGGGTTTCTCAGTGGATATATGATTCATGTGAATTATTATTTGAAAGTATCTTTTTAGCCAAGGAAAAAGCAAAGCAGTATACTTAAACCAGCACTTTCAGCAGATATTGACCTGGGTTTTCGCACGACTATTCCTGTTTCATCGTTTCTTTTTAGGAAATTCTTACCACCATATACATATGTATCATTTCCACTAGTAACTATTTAGGTAAATATGTATGTATTTTCATGCTTAATATATGCAAATAAAAGAAGAAGGTAAACACAACAACCATCGAGTAAATTTGTATTTGTGTCAAACTGAAACCTTTTTTCCAATAATAAACGGTTAGCTGATTCACGTCTACAGCAAGTTCACAAAATTAATTGAAAACTTGTATCAACCAAAGCATTGTTTATATTTGCTCAACAATGATTTTATTCAACTAACAATATTGTCCACTCAAGGTAGTCGTTTTGTAATAATTAGCAAACATACATTTGTCCCAACTAGAAGTCTCAAGTAAATTGCAGAGTTTCGTGAACTAGATATTTATTTCGCCATATCCAACTATGCCACTTGGTCACTATAACCAAATCTTGGTAATTATAACTGAACCTTTTTCTGAGTGTATATTAAAGTGCAAGCTTGAAATAGCTAGGACTTACGTATTTCCATACGAAGTATGTTCGACGATTCTTTTATATGGAGAAAATGAGCGACACCTTCAGCAAAAACTTGCCAAAAATCAACGGTATGTCCTAGCTACTTCAAACTTTAACTCAAAATCTTTTTTAAATATCTAATCAAAAACATCGATATTTGTACGAACTTTGAAACACAACTTTATTAGATTTTTGTTAAAAAGTAAACTATATTTTTATAAAAAAAAATAATTAAAATTAAATAAAAATAAAAAAGTAGTCAAAACTTGTCAATATGTGGGTGCCTTATAGTTATGATAAGCACTGTATAATGAACACTGTGACACATATTCCTCATAGTCGGAATCTAAATCCCATCCACGCCCCGTTAAACTAATATTATTCGCTTCAAGTTCTACTAAGTAACTCCATTCCTTCAGGAAAGAAAGATCTCTGGTTGGTAACCACTGGCAACAAGTGCGAGCAAGTAGCCAGAGGGTATTATGAAACTAGCAATCTATTAAAAACGTCTCCTAAATTGCCAGTGCGACCCGTTTTCCTACTATAGATCTCTCTAAAGTTTTTAAAGTCCTTGTTCGAACTAAATCCGTTTCTCACTAAAGATTTTAAAGTCCTTGTTAGAACTAAATCCTTTTTTTATTCATTGAGCAACCTCAAAATAATAATCAGTTTAAATTCGAAATGAAAGAGAATCAAACTTAACCAGAAGAATATGTTTTTGTGTTTAATTAAAATCAAAGTGAAATTTTTAAAACCAACTTATTTACAAATGCACAAAGTGCTTTTGGTTTTGAACCCGGATCCTTAGTAAGGAAGGAACATACCTTATTGCAGTTCTGTCAATTTTAAAAGCGCTTTGCGCATTTAAAAAAAAAGTGATTTTGAAAACTACACTTGTAAAAAACAGAGGTTAGTTTAGTTTTTTTTAATCATAAATTTTTTAAAACATATGATTTCAAACAAAATACACCAAAAGAATAAATAAACTTAATTTTAAGTAATGGAAAGAACAAAATAACGAAATATAATACTGTTTTCTTACAGTAACAATTTGAATTGCACATTGTAATTTCTCAGTTTAAAAAAAAAAATTTTTTGTTCTAATTTGTCAAGTTTGGACACGCATATCTCCCAGCCGAAAAACGATAGAAAGGTGAAAACCTACCCGCAAATGTAAAATTCAATGGGGAATAAACCTGCGCTTTTATTTTTTCAAAAAACCAATTTTTGAAAATTGAATTTTGAGCACGCTTGGCCCTAGTGTGGGGCGGTGCAACAGACCGCTTGAAGAAGAAAAAAAAACAAAATTTAATTAAAAACCTCAAATTTATTTGAAACAAAAAAAGGAAATAAAAAAAAACAAAAAAAAAGTATAACAAAAGCACTTTTTAATTACAAAAACACAAAATGAATTACAGAAGTTTACATAAAATAAATTTAAAACCAAATTTGGTGCGTGGCAGTGGCAAGTGGTATGAAAAAAATTCGGTGCGTGGTGGTAAAATTTTTCGTATCAGTGGCGGCAGCAGAGGTACAACCTCACCATCGGCAAAACAGGTTTGGCAGCGGTATGTATGTATATAACGATTTTAGCAGCGGTACATTGATATAAATATATATACGTATATAAGCACGCCATCGGTAAATAGCAGCAGTGAGTAGCGGTATGAATAATGTGACAAACTATTTCATAGCTCAAAGAAGTACAGGCTAGGTTGGATTAAGTTAACGCCGCGAGTTGATTATGAATTTTCAAATCCGGCTAATTTCGATCCCTGAGAGCTCAGTGTTTGTTCAGAATTGCGAGCAAAAATGCTTCCATCTTAGTCTCGCGAAGGTTGCACAGTCTAAAAGAAAGTGTGGATATTCACTTCATCTTCCTCTTGACAGCTCACACAAAATGATCAGTCGAAATTCTTAGTCTCACCGCATGAATACCAACTGCACAATGGCCTGTCAGAACACCCATCACTACCCTTGAGAGGTAACGTGTTTTAAAGTGCCCTATGAAAACTTTTGCTGTAGCAGAGAAAAGTTTTCTTCCCGGTTTACCTGAGCCTAATAGCAGCTCGTGTTGCGACAATTCTGTCTGCAATATTCTCAGGCGCCGAGTTCAACATATTTGTGTTAAGCGCCAGTGTAGGTTCTTAATACTCCGCTAATTCCTGTTTTACAAGTGTAGCCTTTTCTAGTGAGTACCACCAGACAAGGACTGCTTCAAGCAATATAGGCTTAAATCTCCGATAGCTCCCCTATAGAAGTACAAGGCAACCGGCACCTTTCCTACCCTTTCCTCAATATTAGGATTCTACGACAGTCGCTGTTCATTGCCCACCTAGTTACCTGGTTCAGGTAACCTTGAGTCAGATCAAAAAGGGTGTACAGAAATCGTATCTTAACCTAAAGTTCCCCATCGTCTACATAGGCGATCACCCGACAGCCCACTTTTCCCAGTTCTTCTAGAAGGTGGTTTACAACCGCAATCTAGAGCAGGGGAGAGGGAACACCACATTGTGGAGTGCTCCTATTGACTCTGCACTGAGTGCAGACGACCCCCACTCCGCGACGACAGTTCTGTCACGAAGTGAGCGGTAGGTAAGCCTTATTAAGTAGGTTCAAACGCGAAATTGTTATCGGTTTGAAAGACTTTATCGCCCAGGCGATGTGACAATCATCCAGAAGATCGGAGAAGTACAAAATATCGCAAAGATGTACATTTGACTGTACTTCGAAGTACGAAGTACAATAGCGAAAAAACAAGTACTGTACATCCGAAAGAAGTACGGCTGGTCACATTAGGTATGAATGTACGTACAAATTCACGCCATCCGCAACTGTACATGCATACATATGCGCACGAATATCCTGTTATACAGTTTTGATACCCACGCCACCGAAACAGCAAAAAGAGCGGCAACGCCACCGTTAATATACATACCCTGCAGTACTACAGGACTGCTGAATCGGTAGCTATGTGATAAACTCCGTCAATTACCGGCCGACTAATTGCAGTGTATTTCATCGATCACTTTTACAAGGCAATGCACTAGGCGGTAGTCCCCATCGGCCCTTTCTGTCCAGCTAGCTCCTAAGTAGGTCTGCAGTGTATCATTTGGATGTACCGCAAAATAGCTCGGGACCATGCAAACGCAATTGGGCTCCATGTTCCAAACTTTAGATGGCAGCATTGAAATCCAGCACAGAATCACTCTTGCCAACAAGTGCTACTTTGGACTGAGTAGGCAATTCAGGAGTAAAGTCCTCTCTCGACGTACGATACCACGCTCTATAGCTCACTCATCATTCCCGTGCTGGTATATGGCGCAGAAGCATGGACAATGACAACATCCGATGATTCGGCTCTTGGAGTGTTTGAGAGAAAGATTTTGCGGAAGATTTATGAGCCTTTATGCGTTGGCGACGACGAGTACCGCAGACGATGGAAAGATGAGCTATATGAGCTTTACAGCGACATGGACATAGTGCAGCAAATTAAAATACAGCGGCTCGACCATCTCCGTTCGGATGGACAGCGACGCTCCAGCTCTGAAATTATTCAACTCGGGGCCCGCTGGTGGTGGCTGAGGAAGAGCCCCTACTGCGATGAAAGATCAGATGGAGAAGTACCTGGTTTCACTTGGCGTTTCCAATTGGCGTAAGTTGGCATAGAGGAGAAACGACTGGCGTGCTTTGCTGAACTCGGCCAAAATCGCTTAGGCGGTTACAGCGCCAAAAAAAAGAAGTAGAAGAACATAATTTCCGTTTATATGATGAAAACAATTACAGTGTATACACGGTAACCGCAACCCTCAATACGTGCAATTGCTTGATTAATGCAAGTCTCTAAAGCAAAACATTGTAACATTTATAAATGCAACTTCAAAACAAGTTAACCTCAATACCTACAACTTTCTTTGTTTATACATGCCACTCATACCAAATTTGAACTTTTTGCACTTCTTTGATTAACTAGTATTCTGGAAAAACTACAAAGTGGTGTTTTAGTTAAAGTGATGTGTGGTGAGCAGGTCCGAAGAAAATAAGCAGAAAAAGCAATTTTAAGCGCATAGATAAACATTAAAGCATCAGTAAATATGCTTCCAAATTGCTCCAAAAACAACAAAAAATCTAAGAAAGTTTAATGTTTATTTCAAGGATTGGAGGGAATTCGAAATTTTCATATTTGCATCGAGTTAGTTGCCACTTTTTACTATTATAAAAAATAATGCGGATTATATTGCACTAAGATATTAATCCTTAATTTCTTTTCAAGACTGATCTTAATTGTTTTCAAATATTTGTTATCCTCTATTCGAGTTATTTCTTTTTAATTTCTTCAATAACAGCAATGCCTGCCCGTAGAGACAAACCTTTGGTTTTAATTTTTTGTATCTGAGCAGAACTGGAATTGAAGTTACGAGTTAAAAAAAGTAAATAAATCGGTTTTATGTTATTACTAGTAGACCTTGTTGACTTCGTCCGGCACAAAATTATTTGTTTATTTAAACATTTGGTCCAACGTTTTTACCAACAAATCACGTTCACGTTTGGTTTTGTGGTCGTCAGAAGGCATATCCTCCATTGCCGTTTTAAATAACTTAATGAAAGCGTTATGTCCGTGAAGAAGTTCTTGTGGCAACAATTATCTGGTCCGATGTTGAATCATCCTCGAATCTGTACAGTACAGTTTTAGTACAGGTTGTGGCAATTTCAAAATGAAGACTTATTTATCAAGAATAGTCTTTATTCTTTTTAGTCGCCGTAAAGCAAGGACCGCAATCGTTCTGGTGATTTACCAATTTAACGGTGGTAATTTAACTTTGATCCTTGGTGTGTCCGATTGACTTCACTTGACGAGTTTTACCAATAACTCGACGCCAGCGACACCTTGCAGCTGTTTTTGTGCAATAACAGACATTGCCCCTACCGTTACCAATATATTTATATATCGAATATGGGCCAAATCAAACAATGAGACAAATCGACCACGAGACAATCGGACAATGAGACAAATCGGCCACGCTTACTTTTCCTTGCCCCGTCCATCGCATTTCATGGCTGGTGGTGATGTTAATCTTAATTTGTCTGAGGAAATCAACCAATCGGGTAGAGGCACCATCCCTATTAAGGGTCCGGATATTCCAGTTGCATACCCTCAAATCATAGTCCTTTATACATTTGCCGCGATCATCATCAAAAGAAGTGGATATCATCCGAGGCATGGTTTTTTCATTGGGTAGGGTTTTAACGTGCAGGGACCCAAACCCAGCGCACGCGGGGCTATACGTCTTGTCACATTAGCTCGGTCCAAAACAAGTATTTGGTCGATACCCAGGGGATATGTGGATATAAATATCCGGGCGAATTGAGCTGCGATTTGAACCGTAAGAAAACAAATCACTTAATATTTTATTTTATGAGCCAACCAAAATAAAGACGACAACAAAGATGAAAGTACAAATAATTTCAGCTCTCTGAAAACACTTTTTTGGAAAAATAAATAGTCAAAACTTTTCAATATGTAGGTCTCGCATAGTTATGCAACGCACTATTTAAAGCATTTTGAATATGAACTTTTGCAACCCATTTAATTGTAGTACACTGAGAAAAAGGAATAGTTTCGACAACTCAAGATATTTAGTTCCCGAATTTTGGCAACATTTGGGAACTGTAACTAAGGATTGGGAACTATTACCATGGGTTGGTAATTATAACTATATATATTAAAGTTTCTAATATTCATCTAGGTTGTACCAAATCGTTAATTTAGTTGAAGGGTTTGGTATATACTAATAAATATTTTTTTGAAGCATATTTCTGCAAATTCCATTCAACTTAACGTATGGTTCATAAAAGCATGTCATTAAGCTTTGCTAATGTAAAGAATAATATTTTTAATTTTAGTATAACCGCATTTGTGAGCGGAGTAAATTGTATTGATTTTGATTTTGTCAGAATTCTTCCTTAAATACTATTTTACAATATGTTTTACTTATCCATAATCATTGCTTAAATCTATGCTTGTTGTTAGTGAGTGTGTATATGTGTGTTTGCGGCAGAGGCCGGGCGTAAGCATATGTAAAGCAAAGCAGTGTTTGTTTAAATATGCATTCCGTCTTGTAAGCAATTATACACATGTCGGTCTTGCGTTGTAGGGGGGG
>NW_016162847.1:0-18148 GCF_001687245.7 Rhagoletis zephyria | reverse complement strand
AAAAATTGTTGAATATAATTGTTATAAGGCCAAAAAATAAAAAAAAAACAAAGAAAAATAATAAACNTTCAAATTATTGTTGCTTTTCCACAATACATTTACATTAAAAAACGGTCTCGTGCTCACAAAAAAATTGTTGAATATAACTGTTATAAGGCCAAAAAATAAAAAAAAAAAACAAAGAAAAATAATAAAATCTAAATAAACAAAAGAAAAACAGCCACAATCGATCAAAATATCAATGACTTAATCAGCTGATCACAAGTGTATGTATAAAATGATTTTTATATTAACGATTTAAAACCAGTTTAGAATGAGTTTTAAATGTGCTCTTGTGAAATGGCATTTTAATATACCTTACATACATACTTATGTACCTTTGTATACAATAAATGTTTAATAAGAACAATTCTGTGTAGGAAATGACGTTTTTTCAGACCAAGAGGGACGTTTTCCCATGCCGATGACCTGGAAACACTGCCCGCTGCCAGCGTTGCCACAGACAAACTTTTGTTCCTACCAAAAGTTCCCACCATAACCTACCAAAACTTTCTTGAGTTTTAATATTTTTTTTTGCAATGTCAAATTTATGAAAACATAGTTAACATAACCCTTAGTGGAACTAAAATACAGCTAGTAAAATAAAAAATTAATTGCGTATAACGATTCATTTTACTGTACAGACTTGCCCAAATTTATGTCACTTTACACATACATACACATCATCACTAGATACAAATTAAGACGCGAGCTCAAAAGTTGACGGCGAAAAAAGACGCGTAAAAAAATGTCGGCGAAGAAAGACTCTTAACATAGGTGATGGCAAGAAAGCCACTTTTACCTCTTTTACGGCGAAGAAAGACGCATAAACTTACGTTCGGGGTCAACAACATTTGCGAGTTTAACAGTATACGAATTCCCAAAAGGGAATTTTGATGTTAAATCCATGTTCACGCGTCTCTTTCCTCAAATATTTTCTCGTTTTTTTTTTCGTCGTCAAAACACCCGAGTGTCTTTATTCGTGTCTAGTGACGATATTATTATTATTATTATTACGTCGGAGATACCCGCGCTGCGACCTAAGAATATATTTTGTGCTAAAACCTAATTGTAATCACTCCAACCTTAGTCTATTTAAAAAGCTCAGAACTTTGAATGAAGCCATGTTCCAAACTTTAGATGGAGAAGAGAATAGTTCTCCAAGGTGTATCAATCTACGGTTCATACTTCGTGGATAGATTTGAGATTATTCCCAGCTAGCTCCTAAGTAGGTCTGCAGTGTATCATTTGGATGTACCGCAAAATGACTCGGGACCATGCAAACGCATTTGGGCTCCACGCTTTGCGAGATAGTCAGCCCTTTCGTTACCTTCAAACCTTTCATGTCCCTGAACCCCCCACAGCGTTACGTTATTGTGGGCTCCCAGGTGGTTCAAGAGCCCACAAGCCTTGATGCCATTTTAAAAGACTCTAAGGTCTTTAACGCTGCCTGAATATCCGACATTGATTTGCTTGACCTTGGTTTGTCGGTCCAAACANTCATGTCCCTGAACCCCCCACAGCGTTACGTTATTGTGGGCTCCCAGGTGTTTCAAGAGCCCAGNTGTATCATTTGGATGTACCGCAAAATGACTCGGGACCATGCAAACGCATTTGGGCTCCACGCTTTGCGAGATAGTCAGCCCTTTCGTTACCTTCAAACCTTTCATGTCCCTGAACCCCCCACAGCGTTACGTTATTGTGGGCTCCCAGGTGGTTCAAGAGCCCACAAGCCTTGATGCCATTTTAAAAGACTCTAAGGTCTTTAACGCTGCCTGAATATCCGACATTGATTTGCTTGACCTTGGTTTGTCGGTCCAAACAGAATCTTTATTTACGGTTGATGGATAGCTCGTTTCCAATGGATGGTGGCAAGAAAGTGGCTGACTTACGTGTAATGATTTTGTATTACCGGCTTATGGTGACTCAATTGCTGTCAAATGAATAGTCCAGATTTGATGCTCACAACTTCTTTATTCTACGCAACAACATGGCTGGGGATTTGCCGGAAGTAATGTGATGGCACCTTTTGCTTTTATTAATTTCCACTGAGGGGTGAGTATCGACTCCCCGAATGNGATTTGCCGGAAGGAATGTGACGGCACCTTTTGCCTCTATTAATTTCCACTGAGGGGTGAGTATCGACTCCCCGAATGTCGCCAGCTTTTAATACCAGTTGTTAATCCACTTTAATTACTTGGTTGTAATTCCGTTCTTGCGAGGGCTGATGAGTGTGGTTCGCTCCATGTCCAATTCCAAAAAGAAATATATTTTTCTAGCTTCGTGGTATGTGACCACCGATTCTTTTATCGTATCTTAGTGTGGGCGTTTTCATAGTGGCCATGTCAATTTGTG
Source organism: Rhagoletis zephyria (assembly GCF_001687245.7). Taxonomy (NCBI): domain Eukaryota; kingdom Metazoa; phylum Arthropoda; class Insecta; order Diptera; family Tephritidae; genus Rhagoletis; species Rhagoletis zephyria. The sequence goes on along the minus strand of NW_016162847.1, from coordinate 15,754 downwards.
TCTATACTCCCCCCCCCATTTTGAAGTTTAGCTTTGACAGTTTGGTTATGTTTACATTTCTCATAATCGTTCTTATGTCTATTATTTGGGCAATAAAAATAATAGATCATTATCCCCCTCTCATCTTCAGCGACACGTTACCAAAAAAAATGTGGAGTGTTTAGTAGGGATATGAGAATGGTGGTTCGAATGCGATTCACGGGCTGCGGTTTGATCGATGTTAGACCTTACATCGAAATCGTTCTACATGATCTTCATCAACCCCATCCTGACTCGTTCAGTTCGCCTTTAAGCGCATATGTATGTACAAATGTTCCGTCTTTCGTATTTAGTTTCAGTACGCATTACATAAGCTACGGTAGATGAAAGGCATTGGTAAATGATTTGGTTATGAATCTTTTCTTGTTTGCTTTGATCGATTTACTAGCAATGTACTGAGGATATAATATAACAAAACTATGGATATAACAAAACTAAACTTAATTAATTTATTCCAGCCGGGTACCCTGTAATAAGGCAGAATCAATGGGAGTATGGAGGCCCGCCATATATTCATCGAAATTCTTGAGAAGACGAATGTACTAAATGAGTTAACGTGTTGTGATTAGATCGGCGGAATGATTGCCAAGCACGGTGTTNCGGAATAATTGCCAAGCACTCGGTGTTTAGCATCGATCAGTTCATATGAGTTCGAACCAAGTTTCCGTGAAACATAGGCTCTAATTTTTGGTGGGGCTAGTTTTTGTGCATAACCCTCTCCGGCCACGGACGGTTTAGGATTGGGAATGAACACTTCCGAGCCTATCTCGAAATGGCGTTCTCTTTTGCGGGTAAATGCCCGTTATGCGGTTTGTTGATATTGTTCGAACTGCTTGTCTCGAATTTCATCAGCCAGAACTTTACGCACATCCTGTGAATGGTATGGAGTTACATCCAATAATAATTTATATTCGTTTCCATCTTTCTCATATTCACGACCAGTGTGCAGGAAATATGGCGTGTAGCCCGTGGCTGAATGCACTGAAGTGTTAATACCATGAAAAACACGAGAAATATGGTTTTCCCAGGAGGAATATTCAAGAAGATCAGCCATGTGAGCACGTAATCCAAGTTTAATGCCTTTGTTTGTCGGCTCGACCTGATTGGCTTGCGGATGGTACAAAGGCGTTTTCATGTGTTTGATGTTATAATCGGCGCAAAGCTGTGCGAAAATTTGACTGATGAATTGAGTACCATTATCTGATATAATGAGTTCGGGGCAGCCATTCACCGTGAATATATGTCGAAGATAATTGACTACGGATATGGCGTTTGCATTTTTCATGGGCTGCGCCCAGACATATCGCGAGTAACAGTCGATGGCTACGAAGATCCATTGGTTACGATTTTTAGACATGGGCAGCTTACCGACGAAGTCAATCGATAATTGCCTACCCGGTCGTTTTGGTTCTCTATATTCGCCGTGAGGTGTTTTGGTGCTCTCATTACTTGGTTTAATGCGGTGGCATAGTTCACATTGCCGAACGTACTGGTAAACGGACTCATACATGTTTGGCCAGTAATAGCGTAGTGAGATACGTCTATAAGTTTTCCAAACACCCTGATGCGAATGTTGGTTGTGGTTTTCATCGAGAACTTTGGCTCTCTCAGAAGATGGTACACAAAGTGTCCACAGTATTTCCGCACTTTGATTGGAAAATTTCAATCGATGATATAGAAGGTTGTTCTCGATTTTATATCTATCTAATGGTTGTTTTGAGGCCATGGCGTGCATTTTGTTGTACCATTTATCGCACGTGTTTGAGTCAATTTTGATCACGGATGTGATTGCGATACGATTAACATGAAAATTACCTGGAAGGTCAATTGGATTTCTACGAACGATGTTGAGAAGAGCAAAAGAACGAGATAAAGCATCAGGAAGTTCCAAATGTTTCCCTGGTTTATGAATAATTTTGAGATCGTATGGTGATAATCGGATCGCCCAACGACATAAACGGCCAGTTGGGTCTTTGAGAGTTTGTAGCCAGCGCAAAGCTGCATGGTCCGTTACCACAACCAATTCACGACCCTCAAAATATGGACGGAACTTTTCGACCGCTAAGAGAACGGCTAGGCATTCCCGTTCAGATGCTGTGTAATTTTGTTCGGCTTTCGAGAATTTCTTAGAAAAATACTGAACCACAAGTTCATTCCCATCATGTTCTTGTACTAGAACAGCTCCCGTTGCGATCAGCGAGGCATCGGTATAAACCTTGAATGGTTTTGAATAATCGGCCATAGTCAGAACGGGAGTGGTAGTTAAACACTCTTTGGGTTTGAGAAAGGCTTGTTCAGCAGCGGTATTCCATTCAATTGGTCCTTTTCGGTTTCCTTTATACAATTCACAAAGGGAAGCTGTGATCTCCGAAAAATTTGGAATAAATTTATGGTACCAGCCTGCTGCACCAACGAACCGTCTGACTTCTTTTGCCGTTTTGGGGCCGTGCAAATTCAACAATCGCTCGAATACGAGATGGATTCGCCGACAAACCCTCTTGACCCCAAAACAAAACGTAGCCCAGGAATTCCAACCGTTTACAACAAAAATTCGATTTGGATGTTGTGATGGTTAAGCCGGCTCCGGCCAGACGTTTTGCAATGATAGCCAATATCTTAACGAGTTCTTCAAACGTCGAATTGCAAATTATGAAATCATCCACATATGCGAATGCATGTGGAACCAAATCACGGAAAATGTTATCAATGAGAGTGGCTAATGTGGCCGGTGAATTTCTCAACCCCATCGTCATGCGACGAAAAGCGTAAAGTCTGGTACCGAATGCAAAGNTTGCAATGATAGCCAATATCTTAACGAGTTCTTCAAACGTCGAATTGCAAATTATGAAATCATCCACATATGCGAATGCATGTAGAACCAAATCACGGAAAATGTTATCAATGAGAGTGGCTAATGTGGCCGGTGAATTTCTCAACCCCATCGTCATGCGACGAAAAGCGTAAAGTCTGGTACCGAATGCAAAGGCGGTTTTCAGTTGACTCGATTTTGCCAAAGGAACTTGAAAGAAAGCTTGAGACAGATCAATACTGGTTAGGTATTTAGCTGACTTTAGTCGTGCTAAAATTTGATTAGTATCCGTAATTGGATAGGCATTTGGAACGGTGATTTTATTCAATTCTCTTGCGTCTAAGCACACGAGACACGTTCCGTCTTTCTTCTTTATAGCCAGAATTGGTGACCGCCAAGAGCTTTCTTCAATGGTCATAATGATGTCACGACTACGCATTTTATCCAATTCGGCTTGAACTTGTTCAGCCACATATGGCGATACAGGATACTGGCGTTTCATGACGGGTTTAGCATCACCCGTATCAATTACGTGCTCGATCTTATTAGTGACATTTAAAGAACTACACTCAGGAGTTTGATTAAAAACTCTGAGAACGGCGTCCAACATTTGTCTTTGATCTGGGGTGAGATTATGTGGAAGGCTGACACTCGTTATTTTTGGGGTATCTAGTTCACCCTCTAAACCGAGTGTGGAAGCGTCAATTGGCTCCAGATCATTACTCATAGAAGATACCTGAGCTTGTTCTTCCCACTACCTGGTGGCTGGTTACAAAAATTAATAAATTTATCCGCCGTAACCATTTCAACTTTAGCGGATGCAACTTCTTCGGTATCACCTTTGGCTGTATGTTTTAAAAATCGTTGAACTTCCTCTTGGTTCTGCACCAGTTCGAAAAAGAAAGTCTCAAGGAATGTCCGTCCCATAATTGGGTGTTTCCGTGAGGTAGTTACTACAAGAGTTGGCACAAGTCGGGTAAGACTACCAACCGTATATAATACATTCACTTTACCAATGGCCTTAAAGGAAATCGAATTATCGGCGAGACCAATGGATGTTTTGGTAGGTTGCAACTGTCCCCATTTGTACTTCTCATAAAATGTTTGTGAAATGACTGTGATTTCGGCTCCACCATCGAGTAAAACCGCATGAGACTGGTTGTTAACCATAACCGTGAGATAATCGCGACAATCGTTCGGAATGTTATATGTCAAATATTTTTCTGATATAAAGAAAACATCGCGGAGTCGTGGTGGGTTAAGTTTGTTGTCTCCGTCTTGGTTGTGATTATGGACTGGGTCTGAAGTAGGTTTGGTAATCGGTGGTGTTCGTTCAGAACATTGGGTTGATGGTTCTTTGCCATCCCTTTGAGTTTGATTATACTCGTTAAGAATCAGAGTAGAATTATTACTGGAATTCGGTACTGAAGATTTGTTGATTTGTAGAGGGACTTCGGTAGAGTGCGGATTGTTAGAGACAGTGGATTTAGATAAAGCTGTGGACTCTGAGTACGATGGACCACTATTCCCAATTGACTTACGCCTTTTTTTGAACACGAGCATTGATCGGATGTAACCCCTGGTCGTGTACCTTTGTAGCAGATCACCCTATTCGGCTGGGTTTGACAATTTGTAGTCGGACCCAGGAAACGAAGCGGTATATTCCGAATATGAAGAATCATCCAGTGGATCATGTATTGCCGAAATTTCCCGTGGCACTGATCGCTGTCTATCCGAACGGCTTCTTTCTGGACGGGGTGTGGCAACAATGAACGAATGTGGTGCAATGCGCTGAGCGAACTCACGCAATTGCTCCAACGTGTGGACTTGTCGAGTGTGGACGAGTTCACGCAGATGATCGGATAAGGTACCAATGATGATATCGAGGTGGTCCCGTTCATCCAGACCACAGGAATTACCCTGCAATTGGAATGTCAAGTCATCGATATGTTTCAGCAGCGTTTGCGAACGTGGGTCGAATTTAATCTGTGCATATGACATTATTACTTGGGCCCGAGTATGTTTGTTGAGGAAACGAGCACGAAGTTTCGTGCAAAAATCTTGATAATCTCCGAAGTTTCTCAGTTTGGTGAAGTACCATTGTCGAGCGGCCCCCGTGAGTGTGGCTACCAAACGCGTTACCAATTTATGGTCGGGTACTCCAATCTTATATCGAAATGAACCAATAATAGCCAAATAATCTTCAACCGATAGAAATTTTTCGTTCACATGAACGCCATCGAATTGAGCACGTCCCATCCATGATGGTAAGCCTCTGAATTTCCTATCCATTACATCCGATTGGGCAGATTCGTCGAATATAGTGGCTTGATTTGGTCGTGATTTTGGTGGACCGGATAGCGAATTATTCTGATATAAATGAGATGGTTGATTAATTGGTTCTTGGATATGTGACGTTCTAAGACCATGGTAGGTATTGATCGTTTGAGTTTGTAAGGTTGAAGGACCACCCAACGACCCATGCGGAGGATCCACTGAGGGTGGTATCCAGGTATGATTCCAGGTCGTTGGCATGGTTTGGGTCATATCACGAACGTCAGGAATTTGTGTCTGCAACTGAATCCGATCACAGATCATTTGCTGTTGCATCTATGTTTGGGCTCTCAGCAACTCAGACACCATTACAGACAGTTGGTGTAATGAGGGTGTTGGTTCCGTTCCGGCTGACACTGAATTGAGAACGGCTGGTTGAGCATTTGAATTAGCCATACTGGTGGTCAGGGTATACTGTGGTTCAGTTGCCTGAACCGAAGTCGGTACATTCTGGTTTGGAATCGAATCTGGTATGGTTAAGTGTAAATATTGTGATGGAACAGTATTTTGAGTTGAACTCATCGTTCCCCGTTCATTCCAAAACCATGGAAGGTCGAGTTTAAACTTAATCGGGAATCGCCCAACGGGATTCCCGTATTCGGTGAAGACATCCGAAGTTCACGAATCTTCGACTGAAATTTTCCGATCAGATCTGCCTGGCGTGAAGCTGACTCGGGTTTTAACTTCAACGGAGCGGTTCGATAACAATAATGTATCATTTGATGAAGACGACCCTGAGGTGCTAACACCTCATTCGCCTTCAGTTCCCGATATCCTCTCTCACATATTTCCATCTCATTCATTTGGTGTATGGCATGGGATTTTATCAACCATGGTTGGCCAACGTAAGCAGATATTTTACCATTGAGGGCAGCTATTTCGGTGTCGGTCCATTGAACCGGCGCTGGATATAGGTTATGTATCTCCCCTTCGATCTGTCGCTGTTCGTCTGTCAAATAAGTTGCATCGAGAATGGGAAACAATTCCATGTTCAAAGACTCACATACCAAGTTGTAAATTCCGATTATTAAAAAAATTCTGCCAACGGTAGACGTAAAGTCCGTACTATTAAAGTCTATGTTATAAGATGATGGTACTCGATTTAAAATCGGTACAGAATTTACTTCAGTTTATTATTTATTATTATTATTATTTTATTCTATGAGTATGTCGTTTTGAATATGCAATTTCAAAAATAATGCCGCATAAATCGATCACTATTTGAATATTGCTTTAAATCTATATAGTTTAACAAAAAAATCACGCTCAATTGATTGTATATCTCATGTGATTTTCGGTCCAAAATTTTGTTTAATATTATACCGAATCTTTTTTGGACCAAGTTGTTTGCTCCCGGGATGCAGCGAAGGCCTTGAATACTTGGGAGTATTACCTGTATCTGCTTCGGTCCCTTCTGTCGCCAACAAGGTACGCAACAAAGATCAAGACTATCCACCCCCGAATTTACCGGAAGACCAAATCAGACTGAGAATATTCAACCAGCTTGAGAATGTTAAACGAGATTACTTTGATACGAGTTTCAAATTTTATTGGGAATGATTACCCAAAGAAATTACAAAAACATAAAGAAAAATTAATAGTTTGGTTCAATTGATATTGACCGTGTTATCGGTTACGTTGCTTAAACTTATACCGAAAGACGAAATGAAAAACTATGGGTTCAAAAATCTTGCCCGTCGGTGTGTGGTGTTACTTGATTAAAACAATTCAATTAACTTGCTTTTCAGAATTGGCAAACTGAACTGAACTAGAATGGTTATGACAGCTGATCAATGGTGTTCGCATTGCAGATCGATCACCATTCACCCCCGTGGAAATAAATAATCAAAATATCCACAAAAATTTTGATTGAAAACGAGCTCCAATAAAAATCAATTAAATCATGCCGTGTGAAGACTTAGGGCGATATTGATTTACAGTGATTATGAATTCAAAAGATAATTATTTGATTCAATCTCAATGATGACTTATAATAGCGGAATTTCTAAAAGAAAAAATTTATCAAAAATCTATTAAACTCGAATATGTATGGTTCACCGACTACAAGATTTTAATTTTTCCTTAAATCTAATTGTATGATGTATTAAATTGATTCGACGACGAAATTGCTATTTTCCCTCAGCTGAGCACGCGGTTATTTTATGCCGGGCTTAAGTGTGGTTATGTTCAACGAAAGCTTATTCTTTTTCACCCGTTTAGTTGGGCGCCAACGATTTGCTTGACCTTGGTTTGTCGGTCCAAACAGGAATCTTTATTTAAGGTTGATGGATAGCTCGTTTCCAATGGATAGTCGCAAGAAAGTGTCTGACTTACGTGTAATGATTTCGTATTACCGGCTTATGGTGACTCAATTGCTATCAAATGAATAGTCCAGATTTGATGCTCACAACTTCTTTATTCTACGCAATAACATGGCTGGGGATTTGCCGGAAGGAATGTGACGGCACCTTTTGCCTCTATTAATTTCCACTGAGGAGTGAGTATCGACTCCCCGAATGTCGCCAACTTTTAATACAAGCTTTTAATCCACTTTAATTACTTGGTTGTAATTCCGTTCTTGCGAGGGCTGATGAGTGTGGTTCGCTCCGTGTCCAATTCCAAAAAGAAATATATTTTTCTAGCTTCGTGGTATGTGACCACCGATTCTTTTATCGAATGTCAGTGTGGGCGTTTTCATAGTGCCCATGTCAATTCGTGTCTATACTGATATAATGGTTCGTGCCTTGAATAACTATTGGTTACGTACGTTCATCTGACAATCCCCCCATTTTGAAGTTTAGCTTTGACAGTTTTGTTATGTTTACATTTCTCATAATCGTTCTTATGTCTATTAGTGGGGCAATAAAAAATAATAGATCAACATAATATTTATTTGCCTTCTACGATTGGGGTTGGGTACGAGCCCATTGGCAGAATTTTCTGAAAAGGTGCCAGTCCGTTTTTTTTTCCAAAGTTTGGTTTTTGATGCAGAATGGCTGGTAATACGAAACTAAATCGAATTTTCGTCTCTCCTGAAGAATTAAAAAAAAAAATGGACTTGGCACCTTTTCGCCCTTAGGTGGCGATATATCGATGTTCGTATTATATATTGGCAAAAATAGGGGTAAAAGTTTGTACTTAGTGATCAGTTATATTTACATGTTTGCGGCCGCCGTTATACGAACGCACCAGTGAAATATTCTTGTAAGAAAGGTTGCTAAACTGTTTGGACTATTACACATTGTCCCGAAACCGACCAAAATCCAATCAAGCCTACCAACCTACTAAATGGAAAAAAACCTACCAGTTTTGGTAGGAAAAGCCCATGTTTGGCAATACTATCCGCTACCCCTGTTCGTATATGGGTGAAACACGCGTGTGGTCACATAGCGCTCAGTAAGCTATGGCATGTCGATCACTGCACAAGGTAGTGTGTGCTATGACATGCCCAGACTTGTTTGTCTCAGTTGCAGTTTTGCCATCGCCGCGAGTTGTTTCGGTGTGCGTATAGTTACTAAAAAATATAAAGTTTGATGCCAACCGGGGCTTCTCAGTGAATATATAATTCATGTGATTTATAATTTGAGAGTATCTATTTAGCCAAGGAAAAAACAAAGCAGTATACTTAAATCAGCACTTCCAGCAGATATGGACCTAGGTTTTCGCAGGACTGTTCCTGTTTCATCGTTTCTTATCAGGAAATTCTTACCACAGTACACATATGTATTATCTACACTAGTAGCTATTTATGTAAATATGTATGTATATTTTGTTACTTAATATATGCAAATAAAAGAAGAAAGTAAAGACAACAACCATCGAGCAAATTTTTATTTTTGTCAAACTGAAACTTTTTTTCCAATAATAAACGGTTAGCTGATTCAAGTCTACAGCAAGTTCACAAAATTAACTGAAAACTTATATCAACCAAAGCATTGTTTATATTTGCTCAACAATGATTTTATTCAACTAACAATATTGTCCCCTCAAGGTAGTTGTTTTGTAATTATTAACAAATATACATTTGTTCCAACTAGAAGTCTCAAGTAAATTTAAGACCTTCGTGAACTAGATATTTATTTCGCCATATCCAACTATGCCACTTGGTCACTATAACCAAATCTTCGTAATTATAACTAAACCATTTTCTGAGTGTAACCACATAATTTTAACGGTGTTTTTGTGTCGAAAGAGTATTTCACGTGATTTCGAAATTATATGAGAATCATTAGTACTGTTAAAGAGGACTTCGATGGCTGATTTACTGTCCGTGCATATGAGGAAATTTCCATCGTTTTTAGAGGCGAAAGATACACCTTCTAGCAATTGTAAATGCCGAGCAGTACGCCGGAAAAGCACCGACGACAATTGTAAAACCAAGCCCTTTTGATACCGCAAAGGAACAGCCGGTATCATATCTGGAACCGTCTGTTTAAATAAGCTCCTAGGCCATTTATGAATATAGAACTGGGCAAATGCCCGTGCGGTAAAGTTTTTACTTTAGTAGGCATCGGAGTAGATATGATGTCCAAATCTTTGATGTAGCTTAATATACGAAATAATGCTTATTGCCTGCTTCATCGGTTTTTTTGTTGAAAGCAGGATTCGTCGTGAGAGAATAAAGTCTCATTTCTGTAGTGAACAATCTTTGGGATGAACATCTTTGTGTTGAACTTTACCCCATGGTTATGGTTCTTCTACCTGCTGCATGGTAAGGTATTCTAGTAAATTTTTCCTAACATAAAAGCCCTAGTTACATATACCAGTATGGTTATATGAACTAAAAAATACTTGGATGATAAAAACTTAATAATATTTAGTCTAGTAAGTAAGCTTAATCTTACATTATCACAGTGCTGCTTAAAAGTGAGTTTATTATCAAAACTTATTCCCAATATTTTCAATGTGTTAGTATATTGGATAGGGGTGTCATATACGGAGAGGGTTGGTTGTATACGTTTGTGTTTTCTGCATATGCGAAAAAACCGAAATCTTAGCTACTGAAGATTTGGACCAATTGCGGCAAGTCCTTAGTCTTAGAACAAATATAATGGAGCTAACTTTCCCAAAGGCTATATTGAATAAAATAACCGAAAGTGGTGATCCTTGTGGGACACCATTAAGGAGAGGAACAGTTTTTGAATAACAGTCAATGACCCGAACAGCGAACTTCCGGTTGTAAAGGAAAGACTTAACAAACAACATTGTACATTCTCTCATCATTTTTCCAGCGTTATATTTTAGATATGCAGTGAGGAGGGAAATGGATCTGTAGTTATAAACTAATGAATTGTATCTATTTAGTTTGGCAATAGGAAAAATAATAGCAGTTTCCACTCTTTGTTAGCCTTGAGATAGAATGGAGTAATGGAGTTTAAGGACTCTATGTTTGACGGGATATGAAAGATTATTTTGTTGTATCAAATTTGGTTTCAGTTGGACAGATATATCGCGTTAGTAGAAATAGTTTAGCCTGGGCAAAACTAGTTTGACCTAAGATCGTATTTTACCGATAACATATACAGTATATTTTGCTTTGCTGCCTTTTGCTTAAGTGCACATTTAAGATACCTACCCTAAAATGAGCACTAGCGGCATTATTTTTAACATTTATAAGGAAACTCCTCCGATAGATGCATTCAACATACCTGCGCATTGGCGATACCAGCCTTAAAAATTGTGCAACTATTATTAACTATCAAAGAAAGTATTAGGTTTACCTGCACTGGCCCTACAATTACCTAATTTTACAACTTTTATTTATTTTGCTCATCTCGCAGAACAACGAAAATGGCTATCAATTAATGTAGTTATTATAGATAATTAGATACCATTCGGTAAAAATTTCGCTTACGGTAATTTCTACGTGGTAAGTGCTCCTCCATTAATTGGTTTCATAGGGATTCGGATACCTTCCTCATTGAAGTAGTAAAGAAAATTCGCTTAAGTGTTTTTTTCGGTTAAGTGCACAAGTTTTTCGTGCAAAGAAGGATGGGCAGGTAAGCAAAATATACTGTACATACATACGTAGGCACATGTAACTTACCTGCCACAAAAAATGTTAATTAAAAGAAATTTTCAGCAAAATTGTGTAGACAGGGGATTTTGCTCTTATAACAAAATGTTATTGCAGATAGTGGAATTTTCAAAATGAGAATATAATACCATTAAAGCTATATTTTAAGTTTAACAATATTGTCATGGCTGAAAGATTAATCGGAGCTCACGTTACCATCAAAAACATCCTATTCTAGTCTATTACCTTGTTTATACCAACACATAAAGCGCTTTGAGCCAGTTCGCTGTGATTCAAAACGGATGCATAAACCAAATTTCAATACGCTCTGAATTTCAAAAGTGTATTGACTCGAATTTGATTTCAAATCGGTTTTTTATTTCTCACATCGGTTAGAAAACAGGTATAAACACATCACTTATTTGACGTGAAGTGAAAATAGGCTGGTTTTCTTTATACAGCCCGTTTTACATTTGAATTATTATTAAAATAAAGTTTAATTATTACTCGCCTCTATTTCGGTCAATCGCGCAAATCAATTATTAAAGAAATATCGAAATAAAACAACACATGTTGTATACTTTTCAATAAGGTTTCAGCGAGTGCGCTGTAAAGACACAGGTGTAAACGCTTGAAAGAAATATGTGTTGAGTAAGTGGGTTTTTTGTAAATACGGTTCTTGGGTAGGTATAAACAAGGTATATATATGTGCCCCACGCTTTTCATTTTCAATCTCATAAATTGTTTATAATGTCTTTTGCTAAAATTTCAAATTCAAAAGTTATCAAAACAAATTCTATGGGACTGAGAAATATTATTTTCTACTTTTTAGTCCATTTATAAAAGCATCGCATATTAAATGTTTTTATTATCTATTTATTTTCTGTATAAAATTGTGCAATAGGTATTAAAATAATTAAACGATATTAATGAAGTAACCTTGAGTAGCCATCTTCATTATCAATGCATCAGGCAATTCATTACTATAAGCAAATGCTAATAGTGTCAGTCAATACGCACAGTTATCAGCCACTCTCCACTTGCATTACAGACTCTTGTACGTGAGTTTCGAAGAAATGTACTTTAAACCATTAAGGCCATGCCTTAAAAGTGGCGTGCAGAATGGAGCTGCAGGAGTAGTGCTAATAGGTTATACGTCCCAATCGGTAGATGTGCACAATCATATCATATGTTTCATACAATTTCGTTTAAAAACGTAAGCACTGGCTCGGTGAGTCAACATAAACTCTCAACGTTCTTAAAATCTAACCTACAGCCGCCACCGTCGCAGTCGCTGCTGGTATCGCTGCTGTGAAGAGTTCCAGGAACGCCGCGCTGTGACTGCCTTGTGATGATGTTGTGGAATTTGCAGATGTTCAATATCAATAGGAATAATATGAAACCACCGTGCAGCTGCATGTTGGTGTTGCATTACAGATTCGTCGTAATTAGCTACTGTTGGCTGGCCGCTATTGAAATTGATTGCCAGCTGCAGAAATAAATTTGCTTACTGCAACTGTTACGACTGCCCTTGGGCTGCACGTGTTAACTCCTCCCCTTCTAAATGGAGGCCGTCCTCGGTCTTCTTAAGGTTTTCAATGATCGCTTGAATAACATGACTTTGACGCCTTCTGCTTTGCCTCTGCCGAAGTTTGAGTAAGAAGTAGCAGCCAACCAGAATGGCGATAGAAGCTAAGCCAGATGGTATTGGCCACATGATGGTTCTTCTCTCTATTCTTGTAATGACCCTAAATTTTGCACATTCATGCTTTTTAGGTACGGTAGACTCAATATTTCTCGATGGTTGGTAATATTGACAAGTGTTGTTGTCGCAGAACCTGGTAATTTTGTCAGCATACCATTTTTGTTCTTAAAGTAAGATCCATTGATTTGAACCTCGTCTTCAAAGGTTAGGAGGTAAGTACCAGTAACGGTTTTCTCAGAACCATCATTTGATTTAATCACAGCGGTATTATCGTTGATAACTATGATACCTTCATCAACAAGCGTAATCGGCTCTAGATGACTGGGGCGTGTGCTGCAGTGAGCTATACTTCCCGAATGTAGTTGTTGTGCGCATGTTGTATTTTGTAGCCTTTTGCAAAATGTTGACGTAAGTGCTGTAATACAGCTGCCAATAGCCAAAATCTGATTGTCACAGTCAGCGACGGATTTGTTGTTACCAAAGTGTAGGACAGTTTCGTTGTGTTGAACGGGAAACAAGATGACTCTCTTACATACTAATATAGGTTTCGGATACTTAATTAAAAAATATAAAAAGTTAGTGTCTAACAGGACCCTAATACTAGATACCTCCATTAAGTCTTTTATAGTTGTGTTTGTAGAGTGCATATTAATTAATTTTTTTACATCGTCAGAATTTAATATGGAGGGATTAATGACGCCGATCCTTGCAACGGCAAACGCTGAAATCAAGATTTCAATTTCGGAAATGAAGACTCTATTTCTGGCGAGCAATGTTTCGTATAAATGACTGGTGCCAATCTGCTTAGCTTTCACATTGTTTGTGATTAGGTTAACTGTATCTGTTAGCTCGTTTATCTTTTCTTGCACTGCTGTGTTTATTTCTATTTGCCTATTTTCTGAATTAATTAGCTCTTGTTGTCGAAATTTTAAATTTTCAAAATCATCGAAGTCTGGTGTACCTGCTATAACTTTCAAAGCTCTCCCTAAAATGTTTAAGCTTCGTGCCTGTCTGTGGTGAATGTCTAATGTTTCCAAAAGTGTTTTTATATGCTCGATGTCCGAGTCCAGTAACATCCTCATGTGAGATGCAGGGAAATGTTTCGTTAGTTCCTTAGTTTCTTTGGCTATTTCCATATATGTCCTGAGGTTTGTTGTGTGTTTAAGGAAATTAACGTTCTGCCAAACAGTTACAATCCCGTCCTGAATCGGTATGTAATTAGAGTGCGAGTAGTCAGTCAGTTTTGCTGTTGTCGACCCAATTAGAAGTATCACCGAAAGAATCCTGAAAAATATGAAAGTTAATCTACCTTGGTTACCCTAATAAAAATTAAAATTATTTTATGTTGTCCTTGTGGACCACCCTCCCTTTAATTAAGACTGTGGTCCCCAAGTCAGCTTCTACCTTTTCTTCTATGTAGAGAGGTGTTAACTTATTCCCTAACCTTTTATTGGTTTTTACCAATACGCGCTCCCCCACGTCAAACACTCTATTTTGTCTGGAAGGGTTATTCCTCGCCAGCAGAGTTTGTTGGGCTTTCCTATTCTATCCATTATTTCATTTCGCATATCCTGCGGTGTGGCGTAAATAATATCAATGGGTTTTTTTCTGGTCACAGAATGAATAGTTCGATTATATTTGAATGTGGCCAATAATATAAGATCAATTGTTTCATCAATCTTTTTTTCCAATTTCAGGCATCTCGCAATCTCCGCAAGTGTACTGTGGAAACGCTCAACCTGACCATTAGAGGTACTGTGAAGCGGAGGTGCATTCACAATATCCACATTAAACTGATTTTTTAACAGAGATCTTATCGTTTCGGAATTTAGCGATGCCTTATTGTCACAATACATAGTTTTTGCTCCTGGGAATATATTCATTAACTGAAAAATTTGGTATTTTATGTCTAAAATTGTTCGAGATGGTATTGGCTGTACCACAGCAAATTTCGAGAACTTGTCAAGACAAGTAAGAAAGTACTTTTTGTCTGTTGAAAATATGTCAACGTGCAACATTTCTCCAGCATAGGATGGGACTGGTGTTATACCATGTTCTTGTTTTCGGGGATGCCTATCGTATTTGGCTTTACTGCAGATTTTACAGTTCGAGACCACTTCGTTTGTCAGTTTGGTCATTTTTGGGAAATAATAGTCACAAAGAATCTGCCTAACGTTCTCTTGAGCAGCTCTATGAGCTCGATTATGTTCGACAAAAACGATCTCTCGCTGTTCGTCTTTATTTACAATGTCGGCCACCACAATTTGCAGAACCAAAACTTTGTTGCCGGAAAGCATTNCCAAAACTTTGTTGCCGGAAAGCATCTTACAAGTTCGTGTTGTATGCTGGCCAATATTGGCAAAGTGCAGTGTATGGCGTTTACCACATTTGGGTTCACGGCTAATTTCACTTCTTCCATGAGATATTCCTTATTTGTGAATTGGATAATATGGCGAGTTTTCTCGCCGAAATATATAAAATTCCGTCTTAGGTTCAAGTCGGCTTCTTCCAAAACGATTTGGTTTCGGAGACAATTTAATGGCTTCTCGGTTGCTTCTATCATATAAGATAGCGATATTTCGCTTTGAATTGTAGCCAAATCTGATTGGTTTTCTTCTTCTAGAGTATGAATGTTCTGTCTTGACAGAGCGTCGGCAACATAGTTTCCCTTGCCAGGTTTGTAAAAGAGTTGAGCGTTGTGCTCGTCGATAAACGCTTTCCATCGTTTAATCTTAGCATTTGGGTTTCGGTCTGAAACCACAAATGTAAGTGGCTGGTGGTCCGTAAAGATATTCAAATTCCTTACACCATAGAGGTAATTTCTAAGGCTTTTTAAAGCCCAAACTATGGC
>NW_016162846.1:38876-40076 GCF_001687245.7 Rhagoletis zephyria | reverse complement strand
ATGTATGTATAAAAATACATTGAATATTAATGCAAATGCAAAAAGCTGCAACTAATAATTTTTTTTGTATCATAAAACGATGTGAGGACTTGCAATTCGAGGAAATGCATCATAATCAATCAAGAAGTAAATTTTGGATTTTTTATTTACGGTATTTTGCATGTACATTTGTACATATCGAGCACTAACCGCCAAAATAACGTAAGCGACATTTTTTTTCAAAATTTTATTTTGGATGCAGAAATATTCCTAGAGCATTTAGGTGCATTTCTGCATCAAAAGGAAAATTTTGAAAAAAATTTCGCTTACGTTATTTTGGCGGTTAGAGCTCGATATGTAAGTAAATATTATTCCCTGTTAGCCAAATGCGGAACGCTCCAAATATGGAGTAAAAACGCACTCCCCTTCAGCAACACCGAGAAACGTTTTCTGAGCGCTCGGATTATGCTGTGAAAAAGGAGTCAAAGTATTTTTTGTTATCTTGCTTTTATTTTCTTTGTATCCAGTATGCACAATCAAATGCAAATGAAATTTTCAATCAAGAACGGGATCGTCGCTTCCGAATATTCTTGGAAAGGGACGCCGTCAAAAATTCTGGTGTTATATACAAATTTCTTTTGTCTAACTTTAAAACATTTTAGGTGCAATTAATAGAAAATTTGCTGGTTCCGGCCAAGAATTCAATAGAACGAGCGCAAAGTGGTTCCAAACCTCAAAGGAGACGCTTAAAAAAAAGATTAAATATATTTTTTTATATCATGATTTTTCCTGTTTTTACTGAATAGTATATTAAACAATTTTCTTTAATTTAACATTTTTTCCAACAAAAAGTCCCTAAAAAATCGAATTTTTATTCGTTATAAATACAATTAGAAGCATTTATGAAAACCGTTAATCTCATTTTCAGTCTATTATCAGAGCACTCCCAAAATGGAGTGCGAATAGGGGAGTCTGCACGTAGTCTTTTCAGATTATCTGAGTACATGGGCGTAGCCAGATAGGGGCGGAGGGTGCTTGAGCCCACCCCCCGCCCCCCTAACTTTCAAATTTTCCTTATATCTATACTAATTATATAAAGAGAAGTCCCTTTTTTTTGTAACAGGTAATCTCGCGAACGGCTGGTCCCATTTTCATGAAATTTTGTATACAAATAGCTTTCGGTAACCACCATGTTTTAGGCTAAAAAAATTGTACTTTTTT
>NW_016162846.1:20106-32453 GCF_001687245.7 Rhagoletis zephyria | reverse complement strand
GAACGGGCGTATATTTCTGTTGCAAACCTGGGTTGCCTTGTACTCTTTTTTCACAAAAAAATTTTGAAAACCGTAGTAAAAAGCGTAGCAAATTTCTGAAGAACTGCGCACTGCCTGAAGGAAATTTGACTTACGAAAATTTCTTAGCCATTTCTTGTACGTCATTTTGTATGGAATTTTAGCTTTTCTTAAGAACTGCATGCAGGCCTTAAATTAAAAATAACTCATAGCAACAGCACCTGCTATCCAACGGAAGCAGTGATTGATTGGTGATTTTATTTTTATTTTACATTAGTGTCCGACAGAAGTTTCGACCTGGCTTCGGTATTCGGCTGGCTTTTTATATTCGGCTTCGTAAGAACTATATATCGACCCCTTTGTGCAAAATTATCGTATGTTACAAAAACCAAATTTTACAGGAAAGTGTTCTTTGTATTTTTTTCTGCTTTGGCTAGCACCATAAATACCAAAGTTTAGCTTTGCTGAGATAATTGAGAAATGAGTAGTCCACTTGCAAACAGCGTTATGTGATTTTATAATAGTAAGCCTTAAATTAAAAAAAAACGTCTTCAACAACAAGTAACATCCAAATTGTATATTTCTTTTTCTTATCTGAAAATTTGGCTAAATAAGAGCTTAATAACATNAGCGTTATGTGATTTTATAATAGTAAGCCTTAAATTAAAAAAAAACGTCTACAACAACAAGTAACATCCAAATTGTAGATTTCTTTTTCTTATCTGAAAATTTGGCTAAATAAGAGCTTAATAACATAAAAAATCAAAATCGCAGTGTGGTAGTTTTTGCAAATTTTATATATAGAAATTAAATATAGCGAGTTTTGAAACAGTAAGTTATATAGTAATATAGCCAGCTTTTTTAAGCTTTTCGCGTTCTCTCTTCCATGAAGGTTGGTCTGCTTCTTTTTTGAGACGTCTTCCACTAGGCACCGAAACTACCACGTTTTCTTGCAGTTTTCTAAGTGCATCAGAAGATGGAGACTTTTGAACTTGTATAAATATTAAATATTATAGCGGCTTTTAGAAGTGTATATATACATACAGTAAGTATTATAGCGACTTTTGCTAGAGTAGCTAACATTTGATGCTATTTTTTTCAGAATATATAAGGATTTTGCACTGTATTGTTAGTGGACATGAAACTATGTACTTTAAATACTGGTACGTTAACCACCAAACACTAAAAATCGAAAAAACTTTACATAGCGCACTTTGCAAGTGCTCGGATATGAATAACTAAACACAAGATTTTTTTGTAAGGTCGAATTTCTTAGCACATACGATAATTTCGCCCACAAGAAAAAATGCATTGTCACATACGATAAAATCTACAGTCAATTTTTGGAGTTGCTATTAAGATTTAAGCCGTAATATTTGAGCAGGTGATGCGTTATGGTTTGTAAAACACAGTTACATGAAAAAGTGAACTTCGTAAAAAATGTAACATACGATAATTTTGCGCAAAGGGGTCGATATATTAAAAAATACATAAAAGTGATACAATTGTGTTTTGCTATGATTTTGTAGAAACACGAGCGCTATTTACGATTTGCAATGCGTGCTATAAAGAGCTTTACCTCGGAAGTGAAACGTCAAAAAAAAAACAAGCTTGAAAAAGCGTTTACAATTGCATCCTTCACCAAATACCAAAAATGTTTAGCGGCTGNAAAATGTAACATACGATAATTTTGCGCAAAGGGGTCGATATATTAAAAAATACATAAAAGTGATACAATTGTGTTTTGCTATGATTTTGTAGAAACACGAGCGCTATTTACGATTTGCAATGCGTGCTATAAAGAGCTTTACCTCGGAAGTGAAACGTCAAAAAAAAAAACAAGCTTGAAAAAGCGTTTACAATTGCATCCTTCACCAAATACCAAAAATGTTTAGCGGCTGTGGAAAAATGTATGTTTCTAAGGTGTTCCTTTTATTTAAAAAAAAAAAAAACTAGCTGTACCCTGCTTTGCTGTGGCATATTCCTATTACATGGATGATAAATTATTAACGAAACAAAGCATACATAATAAGCATTTGTAATAAGTAATTGTGTGCACAAAATATTTGTCGTTTTTAACCGACTTCCAAAAAACGAGGAGGTTATCAGTTCGTCGGATTATTATTTTTATTTTTATGTATGTTACCGCATAACTTTGGACCACGTCAACCGATTTCGATTTGGTTTAGATCCGATCATTGAATCATGAAATATGTAGATATATATATATTTTTTTAAGTCGGTTTTTTTTGCTAAAATTACTTGTTTTATGCTCTGCACAGATATCAAGGGGACACGCAACATCTGACGTGGGAACACGCAACATCTGAGAAGCAGTCCGCATCTAAATCTAAACCAGTGATTCCCAAAGTGGTCCAGGTGGACCCCCTGGGGTCCACGGAAGACTCGACGGGGGTCTACGCTGGCGCTAAAATAATTTGGGGGTCCACGAGTTGTAAATGGGGGTCCACGAAAATGTACCTGGTTTCGATAGTAAAGAACCAAAATGGTTGCTTGATATCCTCTTTACTTAACTTTAATTTTTTTGAGTGGTGTGTCTTGATGCACTGCTGCACTTACCGTCACTATATGTCTTCATACGTGGGGAAGCCTTGAAGGCCACCTGCAGACTAAAACGAAACGGATGTTGGTATAACATTGAGTGAGGCGTGGCGGAAATTGCTGGCGGCAGAGATTTGAGCACTTCTGTCTATAATGCTGAGTTCCCTGAGGGGTTATGCTGGTTTAATTCCAACACTGAGCCCGAACTCACACACTGACTCTGGGCCAGGATCTGGGATCTTTTTCGAAGTTAATGGGGATAAACTTCACTTTTCTCTTACGGGATATGCTTCGTTCTTCCAGCTGAAGTATTTGCAATCCTCAAAGCCATAGACTACGTGGTGGAAAAAAGTAGAGGGGAAAGAGTTTACGTGACTGCAGTGACAGCCAAACTGCACTTAAGCCATTGGCCAGCCCTCTATCTAAGTATTTCCAAGCTACCAGCTCGCTTTACTCTGGGTGCCAGGTCACTCGGGAGTGCCTGGCAATGAGCCATCTGACCATCTGGCCACAGTTAGCTTCGACAAGGCATTCCTCGAACCGCAACCAGTTATAGCACTCCCCACTTCGACCATCGAAGCCACCATCAGAAACTGGGAGAAAACTTCGCTCAGCAAACACTGAGAGCCATCGAGGGGATGCAGGTGGGAAAAACTCATGTTGGCTTCAATATCAGAAGGTCTATCTAGTTTTTTGCTCTCACTGAGAAGACGGTTCTGAAGACAATTTGTTGGACTGCTGTTGGACTGTTTGCTGACTGGTCACTTCACGTGGCAAATGACAACTCCATTTGCCCATCCTGCCTTGAAGAGGATGAGACGGTGGAATACTTTTTGTGCTTCTTGCTTGCTTGCTTGTTTATCATCGATTTTTCCCGATTCGGTATTTTCTCTTTAGTCAGTTTCTAAATTTAAAGTTTGGCGTAAAAAGCTTTGTGGGTTTGTTGTTTGAAGTTTTGTGTTTTAAAAATGTGAGTGATGGATATTTTTCGCATCACTTTAAAGCTCGGAGGGAAAAAAAAATGATGCCATCAACACAAATAAATTATTTTACAAACACGCCACATGCAAATTCAGGAGCGAGCTGAACATGTGAGGAGTTTATGGAGTGCTCTTAAAAAATATAACTTCCCAGGGCGAGATAGTACTTTGATGGCTTTACGAGCTCTGTGTTTTTAAACTTGCAAGTGTGTAATCACATTATTTTAATAACTAGAACGCAAGAAAATATTTTATTTTTATTTTTGCCACTCCGGATTTAGTTTTGGAACTGTCCCATGATGTATATTTTCATCGTTAGATCTAATCTTCACATTTTTTGATGGGAATATGTTAGAAAGGGCAGTAGGGGGTCCACCGAAACATATAAAGTTTTAAAAGGGGTCTACGAAAAAAGCAAGTTTGGGAATCTCTGATCTAAAATATACTTTTCCAAAGGTTAACCTTGAGCATTATTGATTGTGATTCCGAATACCAATCGAATTGGGTGTAATGGTGTATCGGTCGGAATCATGGGAATTCCTCACCTTTGAAAGGCCACGTTAAAATCTTTGCTTACACTACGTTCTTCATCAATTTCTTAGCTGCGAGTCGCGTGCCGTTGCAGAGTTTTGGCTGATTAATATTCCGCAACATGATAATTGTCACACCTACTTTCAATTTCAGTATGTTGGGTCATCCCTGGAAGATCAGTCGAGTTCAAAAACTCCGTTGGATAATTAACTGCTTCGTCTTTTTCCACAACAGTGTTTATCGACGTACATGTTATTTTCTCAATTTGAATGCTGGATTGAATAACATTAGTAGTATTCACCAAAGTGAGCAACTGGTCTGGCAGTCTAGTAAAATAGCAGATCAGCTGAAGCAACAACTGTTGTCAATACCACTATTATTTAGTTGATATTCTTCGCAGCACTTCGTTCACTAAGCCAATCGTGATTCCTCTATTTAATTTTATTAATTATGAAACATTCTTTCGATCAGTGCTAAGTTACAAAAAATATCAGGAAATAAAATTCGTCTCTCATTGACTGGCAGCTTTCTGTTCCCAATGTCCAGTAAATGTCGCGAGAATACCTCGGCTGCAGTGTATATGTATATGTGCGTCTTGCCACAATGTTGACTATTTCAGGCAAGCATTTATCTCACCGGCTAGTGTTAATCGATAAACTACAGACAATGTTTTCGTAAAATCTCCTGCGAGCAATATCAATACATTCGCGAATGGGTGAAAGTTCCTCGCAATAATCGATCAAGAGCCTCAAACGATTTTTTATGTGCCATGGTGCACTCATCCCAAACAATGAGTTTAAATTTTTGTAATACCTTTTCCATACCGGATGTTCTGGAAATATAGCGTGTGGGATTTTCGATGATTTATATGTTCAATGGCAGCTTAAGAGCTGAATTAGCAATGCTTCCACCTGGTAACAATGTCGCAGAAATTCCAGACGAACCGATAGCTATGGTTATGTAATTTTTTGATCGAACCGTTGCCAGAATCAATCTGATAAGGAATCTTTTCCTAGTTTCTCCTTGCGTATCCAAGAAAAAGGTCCCCCAACTTTGTAATTTATCATTTCCTCTGCTACCACCAGCAGATTGCGAGTTAAATAATTTCAGACCTGAAACGTCGGTTCCTATTCGAACGACATGGCCAAGCCAGCGGAGCCGCATCATTTTCACTTACTGAACTATGTCCATTAGATAGTAAAGCTCATTTAACTCATCGCTCCATCGTCTGCGGTACTCGCCGTCGCCAGCGCGTAAAGGCCCGTAAATCTTCCTCAAAATCTTTCTCTCGAGTACCCCAAGAGCCACCTCATCGGATGTTGTCATTGTCAAAGCTTTTGCGTCATATACCAGCTCAGGCTTGATGAGTGACTTATAGAGTGTGGTACTTTACTCCCGAATGGCCTACTCAGACCAAAGTAGCACTTGTTGGCAAGAGTGATTCTGCGTAGGATTTCAATGCTGACATTTTTACCGGTGATAATGCTGTTTCCCTAGTATATGAAATTCTCCACTTTCTCGAAATTATATCTGTCAAAAGTGACGTACACTCAGAAAAAAGGCAGCCAAATATATTTCTCTCAACGCAAGATTTGGTAACTGTAACAAAATCGGTTAACTATAACCAAATTACGTGTTGAGAGAAACATTTATGGTTGTTGTAACTAAACTCTTTTCTCAGTGTAGGTGACAAGACCAGAATGCTCCGATTAACAACAATTTTAAGTTTTCATTAAGTATTTTTAAACGAGGGTCAATTCTCGTTCTGCGTTATTGCGATGTGATAAAAGTAACACTTTTACACCGCATTTATTTCGGTGTTAATTTTATACTTTATACTTGACCCTCAGCTTTCAAAGGATAGTTTTATGTTTTCGTCACGCTATGATCCTTTTTTCATTTGTATCAGTAGCGGTTTATTAATTTTTTTTCTTTGCGTAATTTGTAAACCAACTCCTCGTTGATAACACAGTGCTACAAAAAGGCATAAAGTAGAAATACCCGGGAAGTTATGTATATTCTCTGGTAAGTCTTTTCGAGTAAAACCAGAATCGAAATATGAAATTTACCAAATACCCCCAAAATCTTGATTTACCATTAAAAAATCGGGTTTACGTACTTTTTTGCACTTATAAGCCTGTAACTTAGTTCATTACGAACCGAGTTTCGGTTTATTGTCGGGTTTAAAAAGAGGAAACTTCGGCCTTTTGAACGATATATAAGTGAATAAAGAAGCCTTATGAGATCTGTGTGTATTTACCCAGAAAATACAATCTTCTTTTACCTTTTTCAACTATTTTCAACTTTGGTGAGGTTTTTACGCACTATTTTATTAAAAACCATACTAGTCCTAAATTGATTGTAAAACTAAATTTAATAGCGAAAAAAACGAGAGTTTATTTTCGAAAATCGGATGAAAGGAAAGTCGGCGAGTTATAGCCAAAAAACCATATAAACAATATGCTGAAAATCGGCATTTGACTGCAAAGTTCGAAGGTCGATTAAAAAAAAATTGAACTAACATAAACAAACGCCGCGAACGGGTCTTCTAATTTAGCCTCTATTTTCACCCCTCACTCTCAGAATCGACCTAACTTTTGCTAACCTGAATTTTTTCCACAGTGTTATTTTTATTTATTTTTTCCTACGAAACGTTTTTTAATTACAGCTATTTCTTGGTGAAAGTGGTCGATTCGTTCATCTCTGAACTGGCCCAAATTATGTGAGAAGATGTCCAAATGCAAATGGATGAAATGAATTTTTAACGACATGTTAAAACCCATTCCACCGCAAGCATTCAAAAATTCGTTAAAAACCGTGATATAGTTGTCGCTTCTGTGGTTTCCAAAGAAAATAATTGCACACTTCCATGCACGTTTTTATACAGAGCTTAGCTTGTCCGAAAGCTCACTACCTAAAATTCATAAAAAGAGATAAAACTGACGCAAAAGTATTAGATGAGAGAATAAAAAATGAATACCTCCTTTTATTTTTGCTTCACTTAATTTTGAGAACACCACTTTAAGATGACAAAAAGCGTTGCTATTTACATCTAATTTTTTTACAATTATGAGTATTCTCGGAGTCTTGCAAAGACCTTGCACGGTGACCAGTGTTGCCATTTTAACCGTTTTCCGACTAGATTTAGCCGGTTGCGATAGCAAACAGCCGGAGAAATTTCGATTTAGCCGGCAACCGATTTGTTAGCCGTTTTGCAGAAAAAAATTAGCCGTTTTTAGCCGATTTTGTTATTTGCCTTGTTTTCTTAAATTTCAAATATGTATATATGTTTCCATTTTTGACTAAACTGCAAAAAGCGCGACTACTCCATGCATGCATGTAAATAGTACTCCCTAAGGGCCACGGAGTACCCAAAATTAACCACAATTCATATAAAAAATATGGTCCAATTAACATTGCGATGTCCTAGGGCAGGACCATATACTCCATCTCTGCATTACATCAGAGTAGCACAAAACTACTCCAACATATTAACAATGACGTTGTTGATTTGCTTTTTCGTTTGAACACGCTTTTGTTCTTCATTTCACAGATGCTTTTTCGCAATTAATAAAAACCAAAAACAAAAATAAACAAGTAAGAGCAGCGCTGTCTTCGGCTATGCCGAAGGCTTCATACCTTTCATGAACATCTGCAAATTTTACTTTGACAGATTACTGCTTTTGAANGACAGACGGACAGACGGACATGGCTAAATCAACTCAGCTCGACGTTCTGATCATATAAGTATACATTTTCATGGGTCTATCTCTTTTTGTTCTGGTACTTACAAACATCGGACCAAAGTTATAATACCATTTCATGCTCATGAAAGGTATAAAAATTACATGTTGCCTCTTTCGGTATTTGAACCCGAACATGCTGGGAGCTAACAACTAAGTTAGTTAGTTGAACTAACAGCGAGCATCTCTACACGTTCAGCTACAGCCAGACATGAAAATGTGCTTTCAAATGCTCAACTTCAATCACATTTCGTTAAAATACGAGCAGTGATCGGGGTAACAATAAAATGGTGCAGAGACACGAGTTGGTCCGCTACAGCATAACAGAGGAGCATTTTTGTAAGTACTCCAAATTACCACAAATAGACCACATGGTCCAATGATTTTTGCAGGGATTGGAGTAGTTTTGTGCTACTTTGATGTAATGCAGGGATGGAGTATATGGTCCTGCCGTAGGACATCGCAATGTTAATTGGACCATATTTTTTATATGAATTGTGGTTAATTTTGGAGTACTCCTTGGTCCTTAGGGAGTACTCTTTACACGCATGCATGGAGTAGTCGCGAAGTCGCAGGGAACTAGTTCACGATGTATCCTTTTTCAATGTTAGCGACTGGTATTTTTACCATGGCGGTGTCATAGGAGAAGTCAATTGTCCGCTCCTGCATCAGCACGCTAACAGTGGAAATACTAGTAGCATAATACCAGTTGACGGGATAGACTGCCTATTCAACCCCCGTGAAAAGCATAAGTATGTCATTTTGCTCGCGGCGCTGCAACAGTGGCAATGGTCGACAGAGTAAAGCTATGGCACGCCAAATCAAGAGATGATCCGAGTTCGAGTCTCAATGAGCGAATCCTTTTTAATTTTTATTTTTTTATTCTATTTTTTATTTATATCTCTTGTTGTAATTTTTAAATTTATTGTTTTATTTAAAAAGAATAAAAAATTATTTATTTTCATTTTTTTATGGTATCAGAGTATTTAGGTTTTTTCCAAATGAAATTAAATTCATGTACAAGTTTTATTTTGTATTTAAATTGAAATAACTATTTGAATTAATTTACTTACTTTACTTTAACAACCTACACTCGCACTCGAACCTGAGATCTCAGAACCAGAATCGGTAGTCTTCGCTCGACATTTGTGATGAAAGCAATTAACCACATTGTAGATTTGGTTGTGGCTGTTCAAAGACAGATGTCGCTGATCGCATAAGTTGTTCGAAATCACCGAAATGGTAGGCCGTCGCTTTAGCACATACTAGTTAAGGAACTAGTATTTATACTGGCTGGTTTGGCATTTCACTGCGAAGAACTGGTATAATTATAGTCCATTACGAACTGGTATGACTTCCCTATTTAATACCAGTTTTCGAACTATAATTTCTACCAACTAGTTTACTTTTTTCTATGAGGAACTGGTATAATTATGGTTCATAACGAACTGGTATGGCTTTTATCCTTAAATAATAGTTCATGAACTGGAATTTGTGCATACTGGTTCAGCTTTTCACTGCAGGGCATGTATGTATGTACTATGTATGCATGTGTGCGTGTATTGTCACCGCTCTCAGAGCGGCGCTCTGCATGCGTGGGGTGCATATACACTTACATATACATACTCAGATGTGAACAGAAATACGTGCGTAATAAATTTTGTATGAAAATAGTATTTTTAAATACGAACATTTTTAAACGATAATCAAATATAAATATTCATTTTTACTATGCATTAT
The DNA here is from genome assembly GCF_001687245.7 of Rhagoletis zephyria. Taxonomy (NCBI): domain Eukaryota; kingdom Metazoa; phylum Arthropoda; class Insecta; order Diptera; family Tephritidae; genus Rhagoletis; species Rhagoletis zephyria. The sequence goes on along the minus strand of NW_016162846.1, from coordinate 22,879 downwards.
TTCCCTCAGTGTATAATTCCGTATGTCGTCGGTTCAAATGCCGGCCCATGCAGTATTTAAATGATAGAAACAAATTTTTTAATATACAAAATTTATACTTTTGACATGAAATTTCAATTTGTAAACGGTTGTCAATAGCATTTTCAATCTTGATAATTTATCAAGGATTGAGCTTTTGATTTTGATCACAATTCTCGATAAATAATAAAAAATTTAAAAATTATAAAAATTTTTAATTTATAAAGACCACAAATCGGGCTGATAGCACTGGTTTACAGCAAAAATGTCCAACGGATGCCACTATCAAATTCCTATGTAGAATTGCTCGGTGATTCCGAAAATCGAGATAATTTTTTTTCTATGGATAATTTTTTGAGTTATTTGCAATTTGCCGTTATTGCTTAAAAAGGTGTGGTTTCACTTAATTACATATATCTTACGAAACAATTGAATAATCGTAATACGGCAAATGAAAGCTTATAAATTTCTCCTTAGAATGTACATACATCACTTTTCGATAGCCCTGACAGTTTCTGTTAAATTAATTAATACTTTCTGACACCTCTTGCTTCCGATGCAAACACTCTACCAACCCCGGTGTACGTGGCATATGAGTAACACACTTTTCTACTCATATTTCATACAAAAAATCCTTGCGCATTTTCATTTGACCAATTATTACTTTCTTATTTATCCATCAATTCTTCGTTGGTAGGTTAATGTTTTTCTAAAGGAACAGGCTTTAACACAAGGGCTAAACATTTACACAGAAACTGTTGTTTTTTTATTTTTTTCCCTGTAAAAGTTTGAATTTTTTCAATTTTTTTATCAAAAAAAACAAAAAATCTGAAATAATTAATTAATTTCTCAGAAACTATCAAGGCTATCGAAAAATGATATTCATATATGAGTAGTCCACTTGCAAACAGCGTAATGTGATTTTATAATAGAAAGCCATAAATTTGAAAAAACGACTTCGACAACAAGTAACATTTAAATTTAATCTTTGTTTTTATTACCTGAAAATTTGGATAAATAAGAGCCTGATAAAATTATAACATAACATAACATGACATAAGATAACATTAACAGTCTATATTTACGACCTAAAGCAGTTTTCTAAGTTCATCAGAAGATGAATACTTTTGAAAGTTTATAAATAAGTATGATAGCCACTTTTGGAAGAAGAGTTAATATTTGATGCTATTTTTTCAGAATATAAAAAGATTTTGCACTGTGTTGTTAGTGGACATGAAATTACTTTAAATACTAGTACGTTATCTACCAAAAACTAAAAATCTAAAAAATTGTACATAGCGCACTTTGCAAGTGGACTACTCATATACAGTTTATGGAGAATGTAATTTTGTTTCATCTGCCGTATCTAGTATTATGACTATTTAATCGGTTCGTAAGATATACGTGATTAAGCGGAACCGCTCTTTTTTTAAGCTGAATAAAAATCCATAAAAATAAAAATTAACTCGAATTTTGGAATCAGCGAGCGATTCTACATACAAATTGGATAAAGGCGTCTGGAGAAAAAAACCAAATTAAAATTTGTGATCCAGTGTAATTAAATCCAAAACAAAAACCATACGAATATAAGTTACAAATATTTTACAAAATTTATAAGAAGTACACAAATCTCAGCTTTTCCTTAACTTTTTTTTCAATATNACCGTTTATTATTGGAAAAAAAGTTTCAGTTTGACACAAATAAAAATTTACTCGATGGTTGTTGTGTTTACTTTCTTCTTTTATTTGCATATATTAGACATAAAAAATATATAAATATTTACATAAATAGTTACTAGTGTAAATAATATATGTATATGTATGTGTATGGTGGTAAGAATTTCCTAAAAAGAAACGATGAAATAGGAATAGTCGTGCGAAAACCCAGGTCAATATCTGCTGGAAGTGCTGGTTTAAGTATACTGCTTTGCTTTTTCCTTGGCTAAATAGATACTTTCAAATTATAATTCACATTAATTATATATCCACTGAGAAACCCCGGTTGGTATCAAACTTTATATTTTTAAATAACTATGCGCACACCGAAACAACTCGCGGCGATGGCAAAACTGAAACTGAGACAAACAAGCCTGGGCATCAGTGCACGGACTTTACCACTTTATTGGTAGATCTACCAACTTTTTAGCTCTTTTTTATTTTCTAACATTTCTACCAACAAAGGCTAAATATCTACCATTGTTTTCCCGAAAGAAAGCAAAGAGATTTAAATGAACACAGTGTATACATATTTTATCATGGAACATACCTAAAATAAACATGAGGAGTTAACTTTGACTATAACCAACTGTTTATGGAAATATTTTTCGTTTGCAATACCTTTTTTGTGGGAGACTGCCAAATAAATGTTGTGCAAACTTAAATCAATTAAAAACTTATTTTAATCAAAAAATTTTGAAATGCAGAGTAATTGTTTGTTTTATTGTAAAACAGGGCCAGAATCAAGACATCCGGGATCGAATCGAATTCGAATCGGAATTTTCTTTACAGCTTTTGGTGGCGAATTCGCTTTTTCAGTTCAAAATGTATTTGAGAGAAAACAGCTGTCATTTTGTTTCATTCGATTCGAATTGTGTTTCATTTGGTCACGGATGCCATGATTTGGGCCCACTTTTATGTACTACATATTTATACCTTTTTTGTTGAATGTTTTATTGCTTTATAAAGAAATATAATTTATTCCAAGGCGAATTCATATAATAAGGTCACAGCAAAAGTTCAAAAACAAAAATTCCAC
>NW_016162846.1:8165-20082 GCF_001687245.7 Rhagoletis zephyria | reverse complement strand
ACATCACTTTTCGATAGCCCTGACAGTTTCTGTTAAATTAATTAATACTTTCTGACACCTCTTGCTTCCGATGCAAACACTCTACCAACCCCGGTGTACGTGGCATATGAGTAACACACTTTTCTACTCATATTTCATACAAAAAATCCTTGCGCATTTTCATTTGACCAATTATTACTTTCTTATTTATCCATCAATTCTTCGTTGGTAGGTTAATGTTTTTCTAAAGGAACAGGCTTTAACACAAGGGCTAAACATTTACACAGAAACTGTTGTTTTTTTATTTTTTTCCCTGTAAAAGTTTGAATTTTTTCAATTTTTTTATCAAAAAAAACAAAAAATCTGAAATAATTAATTAATTTCTCAGAAACTATCAAGGCTATCGAAAAATGATATTCATATATGAGTAGTCCACTTGCAAACAGCGTAATGTGATTTTATAATAGAAAGCCATAAATTTGAAAAAACGACTTCGACAACAAGTAACATTTAAATTTAATCTTTGTTTTTATTACCTGAAAATTTGGATAAATAAGAGCCTGATAAAATTATAACATAACATAACATGACATAAGATAACATTAACAGTCTATATTTACGACCTAAAGCAGTTTTCTAAGTTCATCAGAAGATGAATACTTTTGAAAGTTTATAAATAAGTATGATAGCCACTTTTGGAAGAAGAGTTAATATTTGATGCTATTTTTTCAGAATATAAAAAGATTTTGCACTGTGTTGTTAGTGGACATGAAATTACTTTAAATACTAGTACGTTATCTACCAAAAACTAAAAATCTAAAAAATTGTACATAGCGCACTTTGCAAGTGGACTACTCATATACAGTTTATGGAGAATGTAATTTTGTTTCATCTGCCGTATCTAGTATTATGACTATTTAATCGGTTCGTAAGATATACGTGATTAAGCGGAACCGCTCTTTTTTTAAGCTGAATAAAAATCCATAAAAATAAAAATTAACTCGAATTTTGGAATCAGCGAGCGATTCTACATACAAATTGGATAAAGGCGTCTGGAGAAAAAAACCAAATTAAAATTTGTGATCCAGTGTAATTAAATCCAAAACAAAAACCATACGAATATAAGTTACAAATATTTTACAAAATTTATAAGAAGTACACAAATCTCAGCTTTTCCTTAACTTTTTTTTCAATATAATATATATGGAGCATGCTTTATATAGATGCAAAGCGCCACACCTTTGACGAAACAATTTCTCAAAAATCAGCACGAATTTTGAGCCACTTCGAACTTGCAAAATATTGTATTAAAATTTAATGGGTCATAAAACTGCATACCCCAAAGTTTTCTTAAAATTCTCTTAAAAAAGTTTTACATTTTTATGTAAATTTGTTGGATTTTTATAAATTTTGTAGAAAGTTTAACCGTTGATTTGTATTGTATATTTTTATTAAAGAAAAACTATCAAAACTAAATTAAATTAAATTGTCAAAACTTCGTCAAAAGGGCGCTGCTTTTTTATGAATACAGCTGTGTGTACACTTTTCCTTTGTGCGTTCTTATTGCTACGAATTTAATTCTAATACCTACATNGTGCACGGACTTTACCACTTTATTGGTAGATCTACCAACTTTTTAGCTCTTTTTTATTTTCTAACATTTCTACCAACAAAGGCTAAATATCTACCATTGTTTTCCCGAAAGAAAGCAAAGAGATTTAAATGAACACAGTGTATACATATTTTATCATGGAACATACCTAAAATAAACATGAGGAGTTAACTTTGACTATAACCAACTGTTTATGGAAATATTTTTCGTTTGCAATACCTTTTTTGTGGGAGACTGCCAAATAAATGTTGTGCAAACTTAAATCAATTAAAAACTTATTTTAATCAAAAAATTTTGAAATGCAGAGTAATTGTTTGTTTTATTGTAAAACAGGGCCAGAATCAAGACATCCGGGATCGAATCGAATTCGAATCGGAATTTTCTTTACAGCTTTTGGTGGCGAATTCGCTTTTTCAGTTCAAAATGTATTTGAGAGAAAACAGCTGTCATTTTGTTTCATTCGATTCGAATTGTGTTTCATTTGGTCACGGATGCCATGATTTGGGCCCACTTTTATGTACTACATATTTATACCTTTTTTGTTGAATGTTTTATTGCTTTATAAAGAAATATAATTTATTCCAAGGCGAATTCATATAATAAGGTCACAGCAAAAGTTCAAAAACAAAAATTCCACTAACAAATTTTACCCATAATGACAACAAGAATTACAACAAATACATAATTTTGACATTAAAAATCCCCAGGGCGAAAATTCAGCTGCTTTGGTAACACCATCTTAACTGAATTAGCTTTCATTTATCCTAAATGAGTAAAAACTATATAATAATGTTTCTTTTAAAAAAATCTACCAACTTCTACCAATTTTTGTATGTACATAAAATCTACCAATATTAATTTTTTCGAACTCCGTGCACTGCTGGGCATGTCATAGCACACACTTTTCTTTCTCTACCTAGCGCAGTGATCTACATGCCATAGCTACGGTGACCATATTTATGCGAGCCGAATACGGGACAAAAAATATGTTTGCTAATATTTTCCATAAAAGCTAACAAATCTTAACACCCTCTTAAATGATCTTAGATGTATGTATTAGCCTTGAAACAGCCTCCCTAAGTAACATCACAAATTTGTAGGATATCTTTCTCGAGATTTTTACTCGGCAAAATTTTTTACAAAAGTTTCTTTAAATTTTAGTACTATAAAGTGGAAGTTTGTCGACGGTGCTATGCATTTTTTTCCTACAAAGTTAGTATGTTCGACAATTTGTTGATAGGGAAGCAAATGAGCAGCACGTTGTACTTGCACCTTATTATACTCAATTTTAATGAGCTACAAAACTGTAAGCACATTTTTTTCTAAAGGCTCTGATTAAAAAGTTTGAAATTTTGGTGAACATTTGCAGAACTAATTCTCATAGTTTTTGCAGAAAGTCGGAAATTTGGATTTATATGGTTTTTGTTAGGGACAGAGCTTTACTTTTTAGTAAACATTAAATAGACAAAAGAAAAATAGCCGAATCTTGCTAAAATGTAGAATCCTAATTTATCTTTTGGTCGTTGTATCTGTTCATCTATTCCAAGCACAGGCATTCAGATTAGAAAATAATAACTAGTTACGGAGAAAGTTACGATCATATTCAAACATCATTCAAAACTGGTTCATAGGCATGCCATTTTAATGAGCTTTTAAGGCGTCGAAATACTGAAACCCGAATACGGGCAAATACAGGACATTAAAAGAAATACAGAACATTTGGCGTCCCGTATAAAAGAAATTAATTGCCAGGACAACTGGTCAAAAAAGAGGACTGTCCCGGATGGTCACCGTAGCCATAGCTTACTGAGCGCTCTGTGACCACACCAGTGTTGCCGTTTTAGCCCTTTGGTGGCTAGATTTAGCTACCACATACTTTTTTGGCCACATAAATTTAAAATTGCCCATAGCCCTTTCTTAGCCCTTTGGAGAATTTATTCATACTCGGCATGAAAAAGCTGTATATGCTTAATTTGATCTATTTTTTTTCATGTACATATGTAAGAGATGAATTTTTAAACTGTATTGTATGTTCCTTACGTTTTTATACATACATACTGTAAAAGTGTTAGGGCTGTTAAGTTATCTATAACGATTTAACTATACTTTAAAATAGATAAGTTTACGGCCCTTAATATGCCTAATTTGTTAAATGGCCCATCAAGTCGATTGAACGTGTATGTTCTTGCCGTGTGATTGTACCAGCTGCTGGTGCGACTTCAAAAACTATTTGAAAATTTTATGATTGTACCAGCATGCAGTATCGTGTTTGTGAAAGATTAAGTTCACGATATTGCAGTTGTGAATTAAAAAAAAACAATGTTTAACAATATGGTGGAAAAATTATGAAATTTCGGCTCTAATCATTTCGATCCTTCCTCGACCTCATTTTTAAAGAAATAAATAAAATTTATTTGGTAAGTTATACNGGACATTAAAAGAAATACAGAACATTTGGCGTCCCGTATAAAAGAAATTAATTGCCAGGACAACTGGTCAAAAAAGAGGACTGTCCCGGATGGTCACCGTAGCCATAGCTTACTGAGCGCTCTGTGACCACACCAGTGTTGCCGTTTTAGCCCTTTGGTGGCTAGATTTAGCTACCACATACTTTTTTGGCCACATAAATTTAAAATTGCCCATAGCCCTTTCTTAGCCCTTTGGAGAATTTATTCATACTCGGCATGAAAAAGCTGTATATGCTTAATTTGATCTATTTTTTTTCATGTACATATGTAAGAGATGAATTTTTAAACTGTATTGTATGTTCCTTACGTTTTTATACATACATACTGTAAAAGTGTTAGGGCTGTTAAGTTATCTATAACGATTTAACTATACTTTAAAATAGATAAGTTTACGGCCCTTAATATGCCTAATTTGTTAAATGGCCCATCAAGTCGATTGAACGTGTATGTTCTTGCCGTGTGATTGTACCAGCTGCTGGTGCGACTTCAAAAACTATTTGAAAATTTTATGATTGTACCAGCATGCAGTATCGTGTTTGTGAAAGATTAAGTTCACGATATTGCAGTTGTGAATTAAAAAAAAACAATGTTTAACAATATGGTGGAAAAATTATGAAATTTCGGCTCTAATCATTTCGATCCTTCCTCGACCTCATTTTTAAAGAAATAAATATTTTACCAGCATGCTGGTAAGTTATACGCTTCGAGCCTGACGGTACAATCACTTGATGGAGCCGGCAAGCTGGTGTCGTATATTTCCCCTTTAATACAAACAGGTTTTTCGTTGGATATTAGCTTTTGTTCCAGAGTTCATTGTTTTTCTATACCATTACTTATTGAAAATGTTTGCGCGTATACTTATATATGTATATGTAAGTAAAAAAATTTAGCTACCAATTTTAGCCACAGTGACTTTTTTTAGCCCTTTTTTTTAATGGAATTTGGCTACCACTAAAAATGATCCGCGGCAACACTGGACCACACGCGTGTTTCACCAATATACGAACCGCGGTNCAGCTGCTGGTGCGACTTCAAAAACTATTTGAAAATTTTATGATTGTACCAGCATGCAGTATCGTGTTTGTGAAAGATTAAGTTCACGATATTGCAGTTGTGAATTAAAAAAAAACAATGTTTAACAATATGGTGGAAAAATTATGAAATTTCGGCTCTAATCATTTCGATCCTTCCTCGACCTCATTTTTAAAGAAATAAATATTTTACCAGCATGCTGGTAAGTTATACGCTTCGAGCCTGACGGTACAATCACTTGATGGAGCCGGCAAGCTGGTGTCGTATATTTCCCCTTTAATACAAACAGGTTTTTCGTTGGATATTAGCTTTTGTTCCAGAGTTCATTGTTTTTCTATACCATTACTTATTGAAAATGTTTGCGCGTATACTTATATATGTATATGTAAGTAAAAAAATTTAGCTACCAATTTTAGCCACAGTGACCTTTTTTAGCCCTTTTTTTTAAAGGAATTTGGCTACCACTAAAAATGATCCGCGGCAACACTGGACCACACGCGTGTTTCACCAATATACGAACCGCGGTAGCGGAGCAATGATTTCCACGTACACAATCTCATTCATTGAATCGTTTTTATGCAATGGTCGGCATACTAGCGCATTCAAACGATTCAATAAGTGGGACTGTGTGCATTGCTTAGCTGGCGCTCTTCGTATGTGAAACACACATGTGCTCAGAGAGCGCTGGGCACTATTTAGGGGTGGCTCAGTGTTGAAATAAAGCTTATCTGTATTAGCAGAGCTTAATGACATCCTTTTATGAACCATACGTTAAGTTGAATGGAATTTGTAGAAATATGCTTAAAAAAAAATATTTATTAGTATTTACCAAACCCTTTAACTAAATTAACGAATTGGTACAACCTAGATGATTATTAGAACCTTTAATATATTTAGTTTTAATCACCAACCCATGGTAATAGTTCCCAATCCTTGTTCGCAGTTCCCAAATATTGTCAAAATTCGGAAACTAAATATCTTTATTTGTCGAAACCAATCCTTTTTCTCAGTGTATAAAGTCAAAAAAAATCAACAGGAATCGGAATATATTCATAATGAAAGCCTATGACGAAGGAGCAATTAGATTGTACAACAAGCAATAAAAAGTTATGGTTCTGACATTTTAGGCCCCTTAAAACGCCCGGGCCCGGAGGAATTCACCCCTTTCCCCCTCCCTCTCGACGGGCCTGTGTGTGGCATGGTAATAGCGATGGCTATTTTATTCTATACTCAAATCAAAAAGATTTAAAATCCTACGAATAGTTAATTAGCTCGACACCAGTGTGCGGACTAATANTCCCCCTCCCTCTCGACGGGCCTGTGTGTGGCATGGTAATAGCGATGGCTTTGCTTCAAAAATATGCATGAATCCGATTTAACTATACTCAAATCAAAAAGATTTAAAATCCTACGAATAGTTAATTAGCTCGACACCAGTGTGCGGACTAATCAATTTTTTAAAGGAAGATAAGCTTGCATGTATGTAATAAAATCTTTAAGTTTGTCAATGAGCTCTCTACTGATAAGTTTTACTATGAGCTTTCTCCTGAACTATCTTCCACCGGTAATGGTTTTGAAAGGATTTTTTTCACCTGAAACGTGTTTATTGTTAAAATATATTTCATAAAGAGCTTAATAAATTTACCTACGGGTCATTTCACCGAAGACAACACCGCAGGTCAAAAAATAAATATCATAGATTGCGTTTAAATCTGTATCAACAGTAAAGAATTCAAAAATACCACTTGGAATAATTCTATAGAAATGGATTTTTAGCTATTTAGTTTTCACTATTTTCTCTATTTTTATTGCTATAAACGCAACCCTAGTGCGACTATCTTAGATATAGTATTTACTCATCAAATTGTGAAGGCATTGCTCGTGTATTTAAGGCGACAATGCAAATAATAATTATCCAAAGAGAAGGTACACCTCATGGACTTTTAAACAGAGCTGAGTTACTACAAAAATAGATTTATGGTGAGAAGTTTTCAGCTTTCAAAGAAATTCTAATTGGAAGTCCTATCCGTCACTGCCAAGTTTATTTTTTTACGTAACTTTCCACATGCGAAAGCTTCCCATCGTTTAAATAAGATCGTTTTAATAAAAGTTTAATAAATATTAATATAAAACCAGTAGAGCTCATTTTACTCACGAGCTCAATAGTGACTCTTCCCACTCAATAGTGACTCGTCCCACCCACCACAAGCGAAAGGATTTTTTTAATTTTTGTTTTCAAATATGGTAACGCCATTACAGCATAAAATCAGTGATGCCAGACATTCTCTGTTAAATATCCCACGGAAATGGGGAAAAAATCCCTCAATTACCCACATCTTGAAAATTTATCCCACAAAATTCCCAACGAATTTAAACATATACATGTTTCAGTAGTAAAGAAGTAAAATTCATATAAAATAATAATAATAGTTTGGCGCTTACACATATGTGCTTTTCCTCCAATTTGTGGCGGTCCCCTTGATGTTGTCACACAAAGGGGAGGGACCTACAGTTTTACGCCGACTCCGAATGGCGAGTGTATTTTTATGAGAAGCTGTTAAGAAAAAACCCCTTTTTCTGCATTTTTTTCATTCATTCATTTTTTCACTTTCATTTTTTTCCTCACTCACTAAGGGCCTAAAAGAATTTTTTGGTGTCTTTAAAATTGAAGCACATTCATGTGCTATTTAACATTTCATCAGATAATTTGTTCCGCTTTTTACATGAAACACCAGTTACAACTGAAAAGATTCTTTCTTACTCAGCGCTTGAATTGGTTAACGTAAGAAAATTTTCGAAATTGTCCTTATACTTTTTAACAATTATATACCATTTCACTCCACATCACATCTTCAGAACGATTAATTACGTAAGAATGTCGAATATTCTTGAATTTTGATCAATTATGCAACAATAACTGCGTCAAAAGAAAATCCCTTATTTATATAAAATGTCCCTTTTTTCCCTTTTAATAATTTTTGATGCAAAATATCCCTCAAATAGGGAAATTACCCACAATCTGGCATCACTGCATAAAATGGACCTTAATATTCTTTAAACGAATACAAAAAATCTTAATTTTCTGTGTAAATTATGTATCCAACTGCCGTCCTTAAATTGGAGCGCTTAGTGTTGCGTTTTCCATTGTCCACGAGTGTCAGCGCGCGTTTCCTCTTTCAGTTTTTGTCCTTTCTCTTTCTTTCCCTCTTCAGCATCCAACTTCAACACGTAACGCCCTGTCAAAAATTAGGATTCCATTTGCTCGGCGTTAGCGCCGCGTTATTGCTTCATATAAATTGTAGGGGCAGGAGGAGTTTTGACAGTTGCACTCTAAAAAAAATGTGTAGATTTCCTACCTAAAAGGTAGGTTACTACCTTATTATTCGCGAAATTACATGCTCGATTATTCAACAAATAGTTTGTTTAAATTTCGGACTTTTTAGAGTGTAATATAGCTGCTGTGATATGCGTAAATTTATTACGAAGGTGTGTACAAGGTACAAAATACACATATGCTGTTTGATTTCACCCGTAGAATTGTAAAGCCACTAACAAAAGGATTTTTACACACGAAAATGTATAGGCGAGAAAAATACATATTCATCTTGTAAATTTACCAAAAAATTTAAAAAATAAACAAAAATATACTCGATTTATAGTCGCATTTTTAACAGATTTTTTAGAGTGTGCTTAGCGCTTGATGCGCCCATTTAGGGATGATTGATACCATTCGGAAAAAAATTCGCTTGCAGTAATTTTTACGTGTTAAGTGCTCCTCCATTATTTGGTTTAATAGGGATTCGGATACCTTCCTCATTGAAGTAGTTAAGAAGATTCGCTTAAGTGCTTTTTTAGGTCAAGCGCACAAGTTTTTCGTACAAAGAAAACAAGAAAGAAGGAAAACATACTGTAATCTGATATCGTCGCGTGGAGTGCAATACCGCGTATGAGGTGGCTGAGAAAAAAAAATATTTTCGGTATCCTGCTTCAGGGCTGGCCTACTCCATAAATTTAATTGTCAATACATTTAGTAGAAGCTTATATTTAATAATTTCAGTTAGAGAACCATTCAAAAGTTTAGAAGAAAATAAGTTTATTTGCACTTTTGTGATATTTTCGGACCATCATAAATATCGATATCTGACTTCAAGTGTTAAGATTGTGAAATTTATCCAATAAATGGTTAAATAGAAATTACTTTGTGCCGAATTCACAGGACTTAGTTAAATCATTGCTAACTTAACCACCAACAAGTGTTTGCCTATGAATTTATATTCATGGCCAAATTCACAGAGCCCAGTTATCCATTGATATGAGTTTAACTATTGATTTTCATATTCACAACGCTCAGTTAACAAAAGTTTAAACCAGCATGCCCCCATAGTTAAACTCTTGTGAAGTTAATTTCTTTTTTTGTGGAACGAATTTCAAACTTAATAGAAAAGTATTGATTGTAAGAATTTGTATATTTTCAGGCGATATCAATTTCCATAGTTGCCTTTGTGACTCTGAATATAAATTCAAAGTTAAACTCTTGTTGGTATTTAAGTTAACAATCGTTTGACTAAGCACTGTGAATCCTGCTCTCAGAGTAACATAGTTAATTATGCAAATTGATATTGCCTGAAAATATACAAATTCTAATAATTATTTTAATGATAACAATCAATATTTTTCTATGCAAGTTTGAATTAGTTTCACAAAAAAAAAATTAATTTCACAAGATTATAGCTATGGGGGCATGCTGGTTTAAACTTTTTTTAACTGAGCATTGCGATTATCAGTGGTTAACTACTCACTGTGAATTTGCCCCTTAAAGTTTGAGCAAAAACGAGTTAAAATATCCTACCCGTCACGTTGGACTGCCCCGTTTTCACAAATTGGTCAATTTTGTGCACTCCCGCCTAAAGCGATTGATTTACACCAATTCACTGATCCTAGCACCTAGAAAATTAGCCATATGTCGAAAAGAAACACGAATAAATTAGAAAACGGAATTCAAAAATTAGAAAGATTGTCTAATTCACCATAGTACATAAAATTAACAGAAAATTAGGGATGGAAAAATAATCCACATTGTAAAATGTGGTAGATTTTAAGCTTAGGATGGCAGATGTGGTAGAAACGCAATTTAGCAAAAAAAAGGTGGGAGATCTACCACAAAAGTGGTATTGTCCGCATACTGCTCGACACATATCGACCCCTTTGCATAATTGTCCTATGTGCCACAAACCAAATTTTACAGAACATTTTTCCTTCTTTTCAACTTTTTTTCTATTTTTACTATATATAAAATACTTCTACATATATGGCACAAGAAAAAATCCGTTATAACATACTATAAATTATACAGTAAATTTTTGGGGTTAGTATAGGGATTTCTGCTAAAATATTTTTCCAGGTGATGCGTTAAGGTTGTGCAAAAAATGTGCATCAAAAGGTCAATTTAAAAAAATGTAACATACGATAATTTCGATATTTTCAAGTATGATAGAATACAAGATTGAGCCGGGGCACAGTGCCACCTAAGTGGGCAAAAATCGAAAAATTCGTTGTCTGCGTTGTGAACGTGTTCAGTACTTTTGTAAAAGTAATTTATCCACTGAAGAGAATTAAACAGAGATTTCCCTATAAAAAAAAGTATATGTCGCCACGAATCCCTAGAGTCGACAAAGTTTATACTAAGAATTTTAAGAGTATAGCCATGCGTAAGCTCTTCACGGAAACAAGTTTCAAAAATACATACTTTGAAATAAAATCTTGGTTTGACGTTTTTCATTTCCATATAGATAGTAGAGAACTATAGGAATAAAAATTTTAGCATAATATTAAACGCAGGGTGTCCCTGCGGTATTCCAGAAAAACTTTTTTTTTAACAAAATTTAAAAAAATTGTAAATTTTAATGGAATGAATAAAAAATATATGTAAAAATATGTTATTTTTTATTATGTTATTAAATATTACGGGTTTTTAGCTTTCGTAAGAAGAAATAAAAACCTGCTCTGCACTCTCGCCTAAAGCGATTGATTTACACCAATTCACTGATCCTAGCACCTAGAAAATTAGCCATATGTCGAAAAGAAACACGAATAAATTAGAAAATGGAATTAAAAAATTAGAAAGATTGTCTCATTCACCATAGTACATAAAATTAACAGAAAATTTGGGATGGAAAAATCATCCACAAAGTGGTATTGCCCGCATACTGCTTGACATATATCGACCCCTTTGCGCGAAATTGTCCTATGTGCCACAAACCAAATTTTACAGAACATTTTTTCTTCTTTTCAACNTCCACAAAGTGGTATTGCCCGCATACTGCTTGACATATATCGACCCCTTTTCGCGAAATTGTCCTATGTGCCACAAACCAAATTTTACAGAACATTTTTTCTTCTTTTCAAATTTTTTTTTTTCTATTTTTAACCGACTTCCACAAAAGGAGGAGGTTATCAGTTCGTCGGAATAAATTTTTTTTTTTATGTATGTTACCGCAGAACTTTGGACCACGTCAACCGATTTCGATAATTCTTTTTGCATCGGAAAGGTAGCATCTCAAAGGTGCTCCCCATACTGGTTTAGATCCGATCATTAGATCATGAAATATATATATATACAATTTTTTTTTATATGAGAATTGAAGTCGGTTTTGTTTTTTGCTTAAAAATTACTTGTTACTATGTAGAAAATACTTCTACATACGAGACATTCTTTTTCATATCGGACACCAAATTTGGTGTAACACTTTCATTTGGATTGAAATTTTTTTATGGGTTTTACACATGAAATAAGCTAACACGTGTTCGAGGAAAGTTTGCATTTTTC
>NW_016162846.1:0-8113 GCF_001687245.7 Rhagoletis zephyria | reverse complement strand
TTTTTTTTTTATGTATGTTACCGCAGAACTTTGGACCACGTCAACCGATTTCGATAATTCTTTTTGCATCGGAAAGGTAGCATCTCAAAGGTGGTCCCCATACTGGTTTAGATCCGATCATTAGATCATGAAATATATATATATACAATTTTTTTTTATATGAGAATTGAAGTCGGTTTTGTTTTTTGCTTAAAAATTACTTGTTACTATGTAGAAAATACTTCTACATACGAGACATTCTTTTTCATATCGGACACCAAATTTGGTGTAACACTTTCATTTGGATTGAAATTTTTTTATGGGTTTTACACATGAAATAAGCTAACACGTGTTCGAGGAAAGTTTGCATTTATCGTGATTCTGACTAATCATGTACTTCTTAGATCGTTATATCTCGGGTTCGTAACGTCATTTTAAAGCTAAAGAAACGGGCCTAACATTTCTGTATTTAAGATGGTCAAGATTGTCTTAAAGCTAACTTAGCTATTAAGAGTTGAACTTTTTGAAGTTGACTTGCATTGTGACCAGTATAAAAAACGTGGGTAAAAAAATGGATNCGTGATTCTGACTAATCATGTACTTCTTCAGATCGTTATATCTCGGGTTCGTAACGTCGTTTTAAAGCTAAAGAAATGGGCCTAACATTTCTGTATTTAAGATGGCCAAGATTGTCTTAAAGCTAACTTAGCTATTAAGAGTTGAACTTTTTGAGGTTTTTTTGCATAGTCAAGACAATTTACTGGTCAAAACCATTTCTAGAGGTTTGTCGCCTTAAAGAAAAATCTTGCCATACAAATATTATATCTGGGTAGGTATTCTATGGGAATCCGCAATAAAATTTTACTTTTTGCAAAAACCCCATGTTAAACACCTTATCTTCCAAATATATCTTAATATACGTTTTCGAAAAAATATTACAAAAAGTTATTGATTCTCAAAAAATAAACCATTTGGTCATAAAAAAATATTTTAAAAATAGTTCTTGAAAAATGCCCANTATCGGACACCAAATTTGGTGTAACACTTTCATTTGGATTGAAATTTTTTTATGGGTTTTACACATGAAATAAGCTAACACGTGTTCGAGGAAAGTTTGCATTTATCGTGATTCTGACTAATCATGTACTTCTTAGATCGTTATATCTCGGGTTCGTAACGTCATTTTAAAGCTAAAGAAACGGGCCTAACATTTCTGTATTTAAGATGGTCAAGATTGTCTTAAAGCTAACTTAGCTATTAAGNACTTCAAAAAGTTCAACTGTTAATAGCTAAATTAGCTTTAGGACAATCTTGACCATCTTATATATAGGAATGTTAAGCCTTTTTCTTAGCTTTAAAATGACGTTAACATGAAGTCTCTACGATCAGCAGAACCCGAGATATAACGACTTGAAGAAGTACATGATTAGTCAGAATCACGAAAAAATGCAAACTTTAACAGATCATATCTCCGAAAAAAAAGAAGAAAAAATTCCTCGAATACGTGTTAGCTTATTTTCGGTATAGAACCCACAAAAAAATTTGAAGCGATTTGGAGACATGACATAAGTTTTTTTATGAAATCCGTCCGACTTAAAAAAGAATGGCTCACTGCAGAATTTCCAAATATGGAGGCTAAATATTCGAACATGGTTTGGAGTTATATGAAAACAATGGCATACTCATTAAGAGAAGTGCGACTATTTGAAAATGGGGCGTTGTGTGTGTTTGAGGGGGTCTCTGGATAGTTTCTGTTCACAATTTGACCCGCCAGGCGGAACTAGAGTGCAGATATTACTAAAAATTGTATGCATGATCCGAATTGGCTTATATTCGAAACATGTATTGGTATCGTAAAGGAAAATATTGCCGTGGAAAAATGTAGCAGCCAAGTGGTTCAGGAGTACAGTTATTACTAAAAATTCGTATTTCTGATGCGATTTGGCTCATATTCGGGATATGTATTGCACCGTGGTCTTGAACCAGTCTTAAGTTTTTAAAAGTGTGTCCAAAATCGGCTTTCACAGCCTTTTTCTACATCATTTGTAGGTTCAAAATCCATCGAGATAAAAATCGGAGCTGATCCTTTTTTCGAGGTATTCACATTTTTATATTTTACTTTTTAAACGCAATAATCCTTGTTTTTACTAATACTTCTAATTTTAGCAATACAGGAATCGTGTAAAAATTGTATATAAAGATTGTTATTATATATATCTACATATGAACATACATATATTATATCGTCGATGTTTTTGCAAAACCGTCTATCTTCCGGCACTCAAATTTTACAGGGGAGCGAAAAAAAGGGTTTTCTTTGAAGACATTGCATTTCAAAGTTAAATTTTTGATAAAAACAAGTAATTTTTAAGAAAAAAACAAAACCGACTTCAATTCTCATATAAAAATTTAGGATTATCGTTAATTTCTTCATAATCCGTTGATCGCATTTAAACCCAATTAGTATGGGACCACCTGTGAGGTGTAACATCTTTCCTTTAAAATAATATCTAATAGTTAAAATCGGTTAATCTGGTCCAGTGTTATGCGGTAACATACATAAAAAAAATGTTCCGACGAATTGATAACCTATTCCTTGTTGTGAATTCGGTTAAAAATAGGACAATACCAAAAAAATTATAAATTCTTTCACCTGAATATTCCACGATACTTAGAGAACTGATTACATTTGAAAAAGAAACACTTGATTTAATGGGTTCAGCGCCAAAGGCAACTAAATTGATTAGTCGGTCCGCGCCGATGCCAGTATTCTTTTTGTTTTTTTGAAATATACAGTTTGTGGAGAGGGGGGTGAGTAAATGATGTGAAATTTTGTGTTTATGACTCTTTAACCCACTTCATAAATAGGAGAAGGTTATCAGTTCGTAGGAATATTTTTTTTTATGTATGCATAACTTTGGACCACGTTAACCGATTTCTATTCTTTTTTGAAAGGAAATATGTTACCTCACAGGCGGTTCCATACTAATTTGGTTTGAATCCGATCATTGGATCATGAAGAAATTAACGATAAACTTAAATTTGTATATGATAATTGAAGTCGGTTTTGTTTTTTGCTTAAAAATTACTTGTAGTTTTCCCTATCTAAGCCCAACTGTTTTTTTTTATCAACTATCGCCATGAATTTTTTTTTTACCTGCCTCCATATAGTCGAAACACTGTGTATCGTATCGAATCATGAATGTACATTACAAAGTTAAAGTAATTAAAATAAAATATTGCACATTATATTAAAAATGATTGTATTTTATTAAATTATTTTTGATCTGCTTAAGGAAAAGTAAATATGGGCGTTTCCAATCTGGCGTGGCGAAATGATAAAAAATTAATTTAAAACGTAAAAATATTGACCTTTATTAAAAAAAGAAACAGGACTATTTAAGTCTAGACCTGGACACCAGGACAATTTGTCTAAATCAGGACAAATCCTTGAAAACCAGGCCGCCTAATTTAGTGGCGCCATCAGCAGTACCGCTAAATTGTCTTTGACGAGTTTGACAGACTCAGGTGTTTGTGCGACGCCATCACAGATGTGTCTACAGTAAAGCATTTCATTATCATGTTTTACTTTGTTCGCAGTCAAGAGACATACATAGGTCAAAAACCAATACTAGAAATGCTTTTCTTTAGACATAGCCATAAATCTTAAACCAAAATTTAAATATAAAATGAGCTATAAAGTTGAAGGTTGCTTGAGAAAACGGCCCCAATTCTATTAGCTTATCATTTCTGTATTCTTATTTATTTCGATCTTTCTGGACATGATATTTAAATTTTCTTCTATTTACTATTTTCTGTTCAAAAAGTAGGCGTTACAGCCATCTGGTATTCTATCATTCTTGGTTTCAAATTTCAATACACCTTCACTTTTTTACTAACACACTCGCACGTTTAGACATAACCGGACATAAGAAAACTTGTCGCCCTAAGCAACAAATTTATTGCCGGCAATATCGCCATCGTATCGATTTCTTATTACCAGTCGCTCTAAAACGTCCGCCACAGGCAACTCGCCTGGGCGAGTCGTTTTCTTATTACCTGAATGAGTCGTTTTATTATTGCTACAAGCGATATTTAAATAATAATTTCTTGCAACAATTTTATTATTTCTCAATGTTTCATTTGTTTTTGAACTCAAACTTATAATTTGTAAACGAAATTAACTATTTTCGTCGCTATGGAGCTTCCTAATTTTTCAACCCTTTCTTGGGCATAAATTATATGTTTTTGAAGAATCCTGTTGACGCGGAGTTCATCAGTCTGGGAATTTTTGAAAACATATTCCTAAAATGACATAAAAGAAATAATGTTTCCGATTTCTCCCTACGGCAATAAATCGGCGAGTCGCCAATTTGTTGCCATGGACGATTGTCGCCTATTTCTCATGTTTAAGAAAACGTATCGCCCTCGGTAACAAATTTATTGCCGGTAATATCATCGTCGTGTCGCTTTCTTATTACCGGTCGCTTTAAAACGTCCGCCGAAGGCAACTTGCCTGGGCGAGTCGTTTTCTTATTACCTGAATGAGTCGTTTTATTATTGCTACAGGCGATATTTGAACAATAATTAGTTGAAACAATTTTATTCTTTTCAATATTTCATTTGTTTTTGAACACACAAAATTAGAGTTTGAAAACGGAATAAATTGTTTCCCTTGCTATAGCGCTTCCTATGATTTGCAATCCTATCTTTGGCATAAATTAGATGCCTTCCTGTTGACGCGAACTTCGCCAGTTGTGTGGGAATTTTTGATAAAGTGACATAAAAGAAACGATGTTGCCGATTTCCCGCCAAGAAATCGGCGAGTCGCCAATTTGTTGCCATTGACGATTGTTGCCTATTTCTCATGTTTTGCATGGAGGGTATATTGCTTTCAAGTTCTTGATCGTATAACCTCCAAGTTAATTGGAAAGCAACTCTCCGAGTCATATGTTACCAAACTAGATTTTTATTTTATCTAACGTTGGAGAAGATAATATCCAGCGTTAAAAATGTTGAACACAAAAGCGATAATCGTATGGACACTTTGACATNATAATATCCAGCGTTAAAAATGTTGAACACAAAAGCGATAATCGTATGGATACTTTGACATATGTTGTAAGTTAGTATGAAACAGTCTGAGCCTGGCATACTTTTGTAGCTGATACGCTCCAACCCTAAAAGTATTCAACTGGGATCCTGCTGGTGGTAGCAGAGCAAGAGAAAACCTTGCTCTGGAATGGAAATATCAGGTGAAGAAGGACCGGTCTCCGCTAAGCGAGAAGAAACTAGCGGCGTCTTATGCTTATTGGAATGGAACTCCCGCAACGCATTATCTAATTATATTACAATCAAAACAACTAAGAAAACAAACTAGTCGTAAAAGCACTGTCTAAAATAACTCAATAACTTTGCATGCACTTATCTACAAAAAAAAAACACACAGTAATTAGAGTAGCTATTGAAGTTAATTTTCATTATATCATTAANTCTAATTATATTACAATCAAAACAACTAAGAAAACAAACTAGTCGTAAAAGCACTGTCTAAAATAACTCAATAACTTTGCATGCACTTATCTACAAAAAAAAACACAGTAATTAGAGTAGCTATTGAAGTTAATTTTCATTATATCATTATGCATATTGGAGCAATATTCAATTACTTTAATTGTTGAACAATAAGTCCCAGGCACTTCCGCCTAGTGCCTCCCTCATGTATTTATTTATTTATCTGCGTACATACACATGTCAGCATATGTCATATGAACATTTAAAGCTAAAGCAAAAAAAAAAACTTTTAAATGATCCGGTATTAGATCCCGACTCATCACTGTTGTGCNACATGTCAGCATATGTCATATGAACATTTAAAGCTAAAGCAAAAAAAAAACTTTTAAATGATCCGGTATTAGATCCCGACTCATCACTGTTGTGTTATTCATTGTTCAAAACTATATATGTATATATGTACATATGTTTACATATATGCAAGTCTTATTGTCAACCAAGGAAGCTGTGCAAACCGCAGGCGCGTATGTTTCGAGATTTCACTTCTCTAAGGCAATTCTCTAAAGAATCTTAATTAGTAAATTAATAGCATTGTTTATTAATTTAACTCCATTATATTCTCATTACTCGCATACCCAATGCACGCTCGTCATTCGACTAGTAAGTCGCGTTCAGCTTCTGACGCTAGTGCCCTGCTGCTGCTGCTGCCTACTAAGTATACTCGTGGTATCAAATTTCACTTCATCCGTGCTCAACATTTCCAGCTTACAGTTAAATTCCCTTCATTGTGGTATTTGAGTAGGGTTTGCGAAATTCAAAAAGACGGATATTTGGAAAACAATATGTTTGTGACTGCTACTAGCTCGATGTCAGGGTAATTCGTTTGGTTCACATTTAAATATTAGCATACGCGTACGTTAAGAACTTCTTATTCCATCCAGCGTAAATTCATTAATAGATACTGAACAATTTATAAATTTTAAATGTTATAAAAATTTTTTTGGAGATAGTATATGTATTTAGACAACGAAAATAAGTTAATTTGTCTACTTATATGTATGGCCGCTGTGGTGAAGTGGTTAGCAGTGCACGATACCATTCCGCAAGCCTGGGTTCAAGCCTACTTTCTGACCAACATCAAAAAATAAAAAACAACAGTTGTTCTATTAGCGGTCGCCCCTTTGGCAGGCAATGGCAAACCTCCGATTGTATTTCTGCCTTGAAAAACAGCTTCTCATAAAAATACAATCGCCAGTGGCGGACCCACGGGGGGGTGTTTTAATACATATACGCCATATTATACATAAAAATGCGCCATATTAAAACACCCCCCGTGGATCCGCCATTGACTGACACGTAGTTTAACCCCTAAAACCCCCCCGCTGGATCCGCCACTGACAATCGCCGTTCGGAGTCGGCGTAAAACTGTCGGAAACACTAACATATTGTGTAAGCGCGAATCTATTATTACTATTATATGTACTAGGGATGTTTCAAATATCATATTCTCCACATTCGCGAATGCGAATTTTCGGAATGCGAATGCGGATATTAGGAATAACATTAAAAAAAGCTATAATCAACTTAAGTCATGGTTTTTATTACTTAAAAATTTTGCAAATTATTAGAAAATTTAACGAGGGCTTCTAAATATACAGTATTTTAATCTAGCAGTCAAAGTTCAAAAGGGGCATATTATATTTAAAAAAAAAAGGTAATTTTGCTGCCTCTTCTCCCATTCGGCGATTTCTTAGAGACTCATACATACCCATCAAACAATTAGGTTTGATATACATTTGAGAATGATTTGAAATCAAAGCCTTTATCAAATGTCAAACTTTTGAAAATGATTTGATATTGATTTGAAAATTACAGCTTTCTCAATAAAAAGGGGAGTTTGTTCTCCATTTGAGAATATGGTTAACTCTCAAATTATTATTTATCAAATGTACTTCAAATGTGGAAATAAAATTTGTAATAGGAAATGTATATTTTATATTTATTTTTTCTTCGCGATGTACATATGTATGTACATAACAAAAGAAACAATTAAGATAAAGTAATTCATAATAAATTCGTCTTGAAATTGAAATCTTGAAAAATTCGCTTTTTCAATCAACGCAAACATCAAATCCACTATTTGTGGGCTTTCTCTTTGAAATTTTTTCTATTCATTGTTTTTTTTTCAATTGATCTTAATTTTATTCTTACAATTTTTGATTTAACTGCGCATTTTTATAACGTTTGATACTTGACATCTTTCTTCAAATCCACCTCAAATGAATTTCAAATGTAAAATTTAAACCTCGCTTTCAATTTGAGAATCATTTGAGAAAAACATTTGATAACAAATTGAGAAATACATTTTTCTCAAACGTTTTAAACTGTGTTTGCTGGGTAAGGTCGGAACGCTGGCAGGTGGAGCGCTCAAATATTTGCGGGCCAGATCTGTCAATTTGTCGTATTGTAGTTTAGTTTTCCCCCAATCGAGAGGATTTTCACCGATAACATAGGCCTTCAATTGGGCTTTAATTTCATATTTTTTAATGTGTCCAGATTCTAAATGCGTAAAATGTGTAAAATGATGCGAATCATTCACATAACGAATGCGAATGCAAAT
>NW_016162845.1:0-40080 GCF_001687245.7 Rhagoletis zephyria | reverse complement strand
GTGAATCCAAAAAATTTAAATTTTTTAAATTCTAAAGAAATTTCCTATTCCATTTGGTACCCATATTTTTACCCTACATTGCATTGATTTTTTANTCCTCGAATTTCGTCCTTCTAACTTTATCAGTTTATAAAATTACCTATTCATCCTTGTGAATCCAAAAAATTTAAATTTTTTAAATTCTAAAGAAATTTCCTATTCCATTTGGTACCCATATTTTTACCCTACATTGCATTGATTTTTTAAAATAATTTTTGGAATTAATCATATCTTTGAAATTACAAAGGCCTTTAAAATAAATCCCGACGTCAGAGAGAAAAAAGTAAAAAAACGCCAGTTTAAATAAAAAAGTAGGTTTCAAATCCATTTATTTTTTATATTTATTTTTTGGTAGGAGAGATAGAGGAATTTTTTCGATTTAAGTTGTTGAAAAGTAATTAATATCTGAATCCCGGAACTAATCCCGGGATCTTAGGATTGTGATACGGTCATCGCGAAAATTCCGGGATCGTAAAAAGCGAAAAAATTAACATCCCAAGTTGTAATCGCTAAAAGTTTTCTTACGTACATACATACATGCCTATATAAAATTTGGCTAACCTCTACCAGCAGCATTCATCTTGATCTACATTTGCGCTCTTGAAAAAAAAACCCATCATTCTTAAATTCTCCTCTGGTGGTTGGCGACTTTATTAACACATCAATGCATTTCTAACTGAAGCTGATACCGTGAGTGCATAACATATGGCCGCCCAATAACTTTATCTAAAATGGCAGTTAAGTTACCTTCTGTCTTGAGTTTTTTTTCTGCAGCGATTAGATTTCACACGTGGCTCCTCTGGTTGGTCGTCCGTCCGCCTTCATTAATTTCCAACTCATTGCTTGCGTGCGACCGGCGCTCATTCGGTCGGTTTTAAGGTGGTGTTTGTGTTTTTGTTGTTTGGTGGCGTTGGAGTGATATTTCTTTCACGTATGGCGCCACTTGAAACGCTTCTTGGTTAAGTGTGCCTGAGCGGTGTTAAGTGACAATTTCCAATTTAGTGAGGCGCGTGCAAAGCAAATAGGATTGCCAACAGCATAGAGCTGGTTTTTAGTTTGAAATGAGAAATTTGCTATTCACTCTTTGCAAATAGTTGTGCTACTGAATTATAATCAGAGACAGAAGGATAGTCTTAGGAAAATAACAATAGAGTAGATTTCCAGGATAGCACCAACCTTGTCGCTAAAAGCCACATCAGCAGGTTCCGGCATTAACTTTTAACAAATACGCTTTTCCAGCCATACATACTCATTTAAATGGGAGCTTCCTCTAGAATACTAAGACTGCCGAATTCTATCCGTAGGTTAGATTAACTTAGGTGAGGACGGACTTTCCCTTGAAGACATAGCGGTCCTTTCCGCTATATGTTAGTTATTGTAGGGCAATGCCGACATCTTTAACAAAAATCTTAGCCAGAATA
The DNA here is from genome assembly GCF_001687245.7 of Rhagoletis zephyria. Taxonomy (NCBI): domain Eukaryota; kingdom Metazoa; phylum Arthropoda; class Insecta; order Diptera; family Tephritidae; genus Rhagoletis; species Rhagoletis zephyria. The sequence continues at coordinate 38,620 of NW_016162845.1, read as the reverse complement.
CACCCAAGAGTCCCAAGTTGGACAGCGCTGACAGGGCACTACAAGTTAGATTATTATCATCGGAAGATGGGATTCTTTGAGGAGACGACTTCCAAACCAAATAACAGCAAAGAAATATGAAATGTAAATCATCATAGACATCTTTTTATGCAATTGAAATACATCTAAATAACGGGAATTAGAGTTATTTTTGATATATACGAAGCTTTCGATAACTTATCCATTGTGCATTATTTCATGGATCTTTTATATTCGATATAGAAGCAGGCAAACTGAGACACGCCTCAGGTAGGTGTTCTATGTATATCCGTTAATGTGCGTGCTTGGATTTAATAACTTCTTACTCATGGTGCGAGTTGAGGCTCCTAGTTTAACTACTTATACTACCATCTCTGAAATACTCGAGAGAATACGGAAATGTATTCACAATTGAGCAAGAAAGGTAGGTCTCAAAATGAATTCAAAGTGGAATTGGTAGTTTTTACTAGAAAGTATAAGACACCATCCTGACTTCTTCCCAAACATGGAAATATTGCGCAAATTCTTAAACCATTTACCAAAAATCCAAGAGTTTTTTTGAGCACTAAATTTATGTGGAAGTTTAATGTGAAAGAGAGGGTTAGGGTGTTCTCAATATGATTGCATGGTGGAGGTTGTAGGGTATGCAAACACGGAACTATGTAGCTATATCTAAGTGCGGCATTAGGAACCGATACCACAAGAACTCTAGATGCAATTCTAAACCTGTATTTCGTGTGTCTAGTTACTCTTAACAGCGTAAAATTGGACCGATGAAACGGCATGGAGACTATGTCATTCCTCAGACCAGTTTTGAAAGCGGCGCTATGCCATAGTAGACCAATATGGGAGGAAGAAGGGACTCGGATGCCTTTGTCTATAACCGGATATAAAGTGAGTTAAGGAGATGAAGCTGTTGTATTCTAAATAACCAGGTAATGGCTCTGACTCCTCCCGAGTCACAAGTAAATAATTTCATCGAGAGTCAGGCAGATATTAAGGCTGCAATGGCTATTATGAAAACCCCGCCTTATTAAGACAATACAAGTATGAGATAGAAGAACCTTGCGTTAACAGATAAGTCGTTATTTACTGAGTCTCGCGAAACAAAGGAATTGAAGAGAACGAGCGGGCTAATATGTCAACCAAAACTTGGATAAACTTAACACTGGATAGAACGCGAGAAATCTATCCCACGCTCAGTTATCTAAGGACCCAAGGCCAACTGCCTATGCGCAGCGCTTAAATCTTGCAGAACAGCCATGAGCTCATGCTTCGGTGACAGGTAATAAGGTCAATGGAAATAAGGTCAATTGAGTTTATTTCCCACCCTGGTGCGAAATAAAGTCAATTGACATTATTACCTTTTCAAAAGCGAAATAAAGTCAACAAAAAGTTGGAAATAAAGTCATTGACGCTATTTCCTCGTTCAAATGGAAATAGCGTCAACAATGCTTAAAGTATGTCGATTCATAGAAAAAAATGTTGTTCTTACAATAAACATTGCCCCGAAAGTGTGGTTTTTTAATAGATGAAAAAGGTTATTGCCAAATCCTCAGTGTTGTGATATTAATCCACACACAATCATGAACTACCACCAATTGATTTTATTAAAAAAATTTAAATTACGAATATGTAAAGACACGATGCAAAAAACTAAACGCCTGCGCACAGCTGGAATACGAGAAATATTTGAAGAAAGAGTGTAGAAATGATCCATAACTTGCAAAACATGTTTCGTTTCCACAAAAATAAAGCGAACACTATTAATTGAAGAAACAGTCCATGCCCAAAAACCCCGGAGGAACACTGAAAGAATTCTGTGTTTTAAATTAGCATATTTTGAACGAATTCGGAATGTCTAAGGTGGAAAAGAAACCAACCTTTCTATAAGGAAATAATTATAGAAAAAGAATTTTCTTACACTATATTCATGTCTCCGCCAGCAATTTGTGACGACATCATTTAACAGCAGCTAAGGAGAATGACGACACTATTTATTAGATGGCACATTCAACGAGCCAATGTGCCAAAATGCGGGTATAAACAATTATTGATTATTTAATATTGGAACCGAGATCATATAAGTTAATTGATTGGTTTTCACACACTTTTGAAACACAAATTATATGCTTTTTTACTGCAGACAAGTTGTTGCCCCAAAACACAGCAGAAATCTTCCAATCAGGGCTGCCAACTATCCTTAGTTATGAGGTGCCATATTGAGGATAAGAAAGTGTTAAAATGTGCCAAATAGGTAAATAAAAGTGCCAAAAAAGGTGTCATTCCTTTTAATCATTCACATTTCGCAATAAATAAAGCTACATTTTCCAAACAAAAGTGCAATGATAAAATAAGATAAACCAGTTGAATAGCCTTTATAATTTAGAAAATTTTAGTTAAGAAAAAGAAGTGCACGCAAAGGATTTCACAAAAATGTATTGAAATGTAATTTTTTTTGTAAAAGTGCCATTTTGGCACTTTGTGCCAAATTGAAAAATTAAGTGCCATTTGAAGTAAAATAGGGACAAATGGCACGGTTTGAGCCAAGTTGGCATCCCTGCTTCCAATAACTTACAAATATAAAAATGTGAAATATCGAGGGCTTGAATTCATTAATACCCTCTATCTGCAATTTGCACAAAAACTAATTTGTGATTTTAGAAACCATCTGGGACTTATTACCTGTCGTTATATAAGGTAACATTAATATCACTGATGACAGTTAAAGCTTAGGTGGATTTTTATATCAGAATCTCATCTTTGTGAAAAGTGTGCAGATAGAGGGTATTATTGAATATAAGCCCTCGATGTTTAAAATATATAAAAATTTTATTTCAACGTATACAAAAAATAAATCTACCTGCGTTACAGCACGTCGGGAGACGGGGAAGGGGGGGCCGGGGGGCCGCGGCGTAGCGTGACGTGGTGTGCGCGCCGGTCGCGCGGGGTACGCGGGGCGCGAGCGCGAGCGCGACGCGCGCGGTGTGGCGCGCTGACGCGGGCCGCCGCGAAGCTAAGCAAATTTAATGTTTGAAAGAGAAATAATGTCAATGGATTTTATTTCGTTTTTAAAAAGGTAATAATGTCAATTGACTTTATTTCGCACCAGGGTGGGAAATAAAGTCAATTGACCTTATTTCCGTTGATCTTATTACCTGTCACCCTTGCTTCACGTAAGGGCAAAAACCACCAACTGTGAATATGCTAACACGTCCAAGGTTGGATTGCAAGCTATAAGCTGGGCTACTAACAGGAAACTATCTCAAACCATCTGAAGCGTTCCAGTTGTGTTTGATAAAGGCACACACCAGTGTCGGTGTCCAGCTTTTGGAAGATAGCGACTTAGCTTAGCGACGTGAGGAAGGTTTAAGTATGGTCAATTTGAGACTTCACAGATTAACCGAGCTAACCTAGCGTAGTCTACTTCCAAAAATATGTATCACTGCTATGTTATAAATTAAGTTTAAAAAGCATGCAACTTGGCAACCCTACTCTACTGACAATATGCAATCGTCCTCAATCCCTTGAATTTCGTCACTTAATGAAAGAAACCTTATAAGCTACTTGCAAGTACGTCCATACATACGCAACAAAAAAGGTAAATATGCACTAGCTCTCAGCCAACGCCATTTTGTGCAACAACACTTCGAAATTTTTGAGGATGATGACTTTTTGCAAAACCATGCTTATGTAGGTACATACATACATACGTGTAGATTCTGGTTCTTTGCTGTTCGTCGATATGCAAATGCTTGGAACCTGCTGTGCTGTGATGCGGTTAGTGGTCGCATCATTTGCGCCATCTTAACTGTTGTCAACTTCTTTGTTTTATTTTTTGTTAATTTGTGGTCCGCCAGCTTCGCGCCGTAGTGCCAGTTAGCCAAAAAAAAAAAGAAAGCAAATGCCACCAGCAGACATTCGCGCACGCATACGATTGCCTGGAGTTGGAAAACGACAAATCCACCACCAAGTTGCTTGCATCATTCCAGCTACTGCGTCAATGGTGTTCAATCGGTTTGTGCTGTGCAGCCCAGCGTTGCACGAAACTTTTGCCCAGATGGAATTCTTCAGATTACTAAGGCATATCCGTTCTCAAGCGCATGCGCGAATACACTTTTACTTAATCACTGCGATACAAAAATTCGACTAAGCTGACTGTCAAGGTATTTGCGCGTGGGAGTTCATGTCTGCTTCAGTCGCATATGTGAATGACTTATTCCATTCTTAATCATCACTCAAGCAATCGGCCGGTAAACTTTCGTGAACCCAGCGGCACTGAAGTTGGCGGCAGTCCTATACAAAAAAACCTCACAAGCAAGGATTCGAATTCGGCAGACATGTGCATACCTGTATGGCTTCTTAGCGCTTTTATTCCTTGCTCTGCTTTGTATTCGATTGAACTTCTCAATGAAATATGCAAGCCTTCGATTTATAGTGCTTTTATTTTCACTCGCTGATTGCACAATTTTTGTTTTTACATAGCTTTTAATCAGTTGCTGCGCCGCGATGTGCCACTCACTCACACATTTAAATAGCTGTGTTGCATTCACTTGCTCACGAATGCCTATTGCCAGGCGTCATATTACTTCGTTCATGCACAGTGCCTATGGCGGCGCTGTTGCTGCCGTATGAATTTGCATATTTCGCAGGCCATCAGCTCAAATATCCTGCTGGTGGGTAAAATATTGTCGAAAGAAAAATAGGCGTCGTTTTCTTTACTTTCGGATTTCTTTGGCCACTATCCACTGGCTACTATCATTTTTCGTTATTCACTCTTTTCCAATACATACATACATACATATCTCTCGGTGATGCTTTTCCGCACTTTTATTTTTCTTATTATCATTTACATTCGTCAAAAGTATTCCTGACGGCGGTATGCAATTTATCGGATGCTGGTAAGTCACGATTTCTTTCCTTCATGAATTCATCGTTGGGCAAAAATTTTTGCGTTTACATAAGTTCTTTTGCATGTGAGTTGTGTAAGATATGTGAACACACATACATACATACATACATATATGTTTGTGTGGATATACCCATGCAGGCAAAATTGAACTAATTGACTAGTTCTCGCCTGTTTCGATTCATTATGCGATTCTGATTTTCGCGCATTACAGATGATCGCCGTATGCAAAGTGCCGCGCAAGACTCGGAATTTGCTGACCTGAATCGTCTGTGAGTTGATTTTGAAAGTCAAATCGTCTACTTATTTGTGTAATTTTTAACTTATGCAAAATTGCTTATCGTCCACAGATGCTGATTAACTTTAGGCACTAGAAGTTGTAGGTGCCCTAATTACATTTTATCCTAGGCTTGGCGCCGGTATGATGGAAGCTATAGTTTTTCGTCAATTTTAAATTACTTTTAGACTGACAAGACAATATTGTAATTGAAATTTCGAAGCCAAAAAACCAGAACTTAACGAAATAAAAGAAATAAGTTTATGATTTTTAACAGTACAATTTCGATTTTCGCACAGGGTCATAATGCCTATATGTAAATAATACAGACATATGCTTAACTTAGGGTGCATTACTCTCCTTATAAAAAAAACGGTACCGGTTTTCTATCGGAATTATAAAACATATTACATTTTAAGACTTTCGCCATAATATTTCGGAAAAATATAAAGATTTACGTGAGCTGGACGGATTTGAAAATACATCAAAAAATTTCTATATTTTCATTCCGTTGATAAAATGTCCTAACATTTTTATGCATACCTTTGAAACTCAAGCTCTTCTAACATCTGAGGTGATTTTTAAAAAATATATATATTAAAACTAATTTAATAAAAAAAAAAATCGATTTTTGGAGGACTTTTCAAGTCCATGCCACTCACATAAATCTTAATAGTTCTCCAAAATATTTTGTCAGAATTTTTTGAATATTGTACATTTTATACTTCTAGTGGAAAAAATGCAACTTTTTTTGATAAGGCACCCTAATGTGCATATATACATAAGTACATGTGTAGACAGTAAGATACTTTTGATTTCATTTTCCTAGTTGCATTCATCTTCATCAGATTTCATCTTAATAATAATAATTATTATTTTGTAAAAAAAAAAACAAGTAAGTAAGTCTAAGTTCGGGCGGAGCCGAACATTAAATACCCGGCGCAAGTATTAAATATATCTTTGTCACCTTTCCGGAAGCTACCGCCACATGGTAAGCCGGCGTGTAGCAATTTTGAGTAAATTAGCTTTAATATTTACTGGTTTATCGAAGATTTTGTATTTCTTGAAATTACCGTTACCTACGTTACCTATATTACCGGAACCTACGTACCAAATTTCGTTGAGATATCTCAATTTCTGCTCGAGTTATCGTGTACACGGACGGACGGACAAACAGACATGGCTTAATCGATATCTTTTTTCATCCTGATCATTTATGTATACATTTGTCTATATCTATCTCGATTCGTTTGGGCTGTTACAAACAACCGTTATGTGAACAAAATTAATATACCCTTGTGCACAAGTGCGCTCGGGTATAAAAATTGCTGTTGTGTAGCTTTTATACCGTCCCTTGGTTGGCAAAAAAATTAGGTGCGCTTGGAACACTAGAGTCGGGAAAATCGATGAAAATGAGATCATAACGGACGTTACAAAAAACCGAAGTGGTTTCAGAGTACAAGTAAAAATAAGAAAAACTCTGCGAATCCTGTGAGTTTTCCTTTCTTAAACATTCTTTCAATAAAGTCAAATTACGAACCATTACAACCGATTCACATCGAATCAGAAGCAATTCGTTGTTGGTTTTATTTCGAAAATGGGATAACGGACTTGGCATATTTTCCCCAATGCAATATTTTGTTAATAATATATAGATAGATATAAGATTCAATCTTTTATTTTATGTTTCCAGTTCTTCTCTTAATCTCTTTTCCCGATCTGAATGCGAAATTTTAAGTTAAAAAGTCACTCGACCCCATTTACTTGCATACATACATACATATCTACATGTATTTGTAGGTACTCAGCTCTCCCATAAATATTTATTTAGTTCCTGTATAGTTTTTTGTTTGCTAATAGTATTTTTATTGTGTGAATTGTAGTTATGCGCAAGTAAAATAAATTAGTGTTATTAAAACCCGGTATTATCGCAAGTGGCTGACATGAATACCACACACACACACACACACACACACACACTCAAATAAACAATGCACACAAATGTGTTTAATTGAACATATTATTATTGTTTTGAGGATTTTCTGTAACCTGTAACGTGGCTTTTCTGCAATGAGACATACAAAAGAAGCTAGCAATTGATATCTGCGAAATTGTAGCTGATGTAATTATTATTCGCAACCGTATATACTTCAAATTCGCTAACTACTCGTACAAATGAATGTATGGAAAATCTAAGAGCAACCAATACATCTGTACATATGCATGTACGTACATATACAGATATGTTAGGGTAAGCAACATTGTTTTACATTTTTTTTTTTCAGATTTGCATAATTTCTAATTTATTTTAAGACAGATATATATTTGCACTTCAAGGCCTCTGAGGCTTACATAGTAGTCTGACTGATATCTCACAAGAAGTTGAAATGCATTACTAGAAGTGAAACGGTAATAATTTTTTGTAGGCTCCTCTATCACCATATGGGTGATGGACGAAAGTGCTTCAAGAAGGTGGTAGTGGAAATTTTTTTTAAGAGACTTGCCACCTGTTTTTAAAGTCATATGTAATTGATTTTTAATATTTTTATTGAGCTTTGTACCACGATTGTTTATTAGGTAAAATTGAAAAAGCAACAAAATCTAAGCGGTAGAAGTTATAGCAGCTATTTCGGAGAGCACCACTTCTCCTCATCAGACTTCTTTTTTCTAGACTTCAGCAGGGAACAATTATTATGGATATCAATGGAAATATAGTTGAAAAGAATTTATTCCTGAACTGTATTTAGGAGAGTTGCCACGTGTTTAAAAAATCAAATTCAATAAAATTTATCAGTTAATTGAAATTTGCATCACAATGCCAGGCGAAAGAGATTTAAAAGGATTTTATTTTGAAAAAGGGTTACCACCGGTTTGAAAAGTGGTATTTTTATTGAACTTAGCTTAAATGAAGTACTAAAATATGTGTGTCAAACGCAAGAGTTATGAGAAAACTTTTGTGTGAAAATATTTTTTTATGGTTGCCACCTATATATTACGCGAAGGTTATTTTGGCCACGAAGATGGTCAACTGTTTCAGGTAAAAAAAAAAATCAAAACTTATATTTTTGGAAGATCTTTTAAAGGCGAGGGCAAATTTTTATCCAACGAGACTATTTTTTCCTGAATTATCCACCTCGAAGGCTTTAAAAGACTATTAAATTTATTTCCATGCTGGACACTTTTTGGGCCTTTTGGTTCAGTGGGTTAAATTTTTTCATTTGTTTCTTCAATGAAACTACGTATGATTATATATGGATGGATGGCCAAATGAGCGTTATCACCCTAGTACTGTATGTAGTAGTGGTAGTATGTATGGTATGAAAATCAGCTGTTCCAAATCGATCGCCTTGTTAGCAAAAAGGAGGAAAATGAGAGCTGCCGTTGGCTGTTAAAACACTAGATTTGCAGTAACAGTAATATTTTCATGTATGGCCGCGTGTTTGTACAAGTAAAACAAACGTCCACAGTCAGCACCACTTATGCCAATTATTGAACTCCATATCGTCTGCGGCTACGCGCCTTTGGAGGCTTCCACCATCCCCTTGCCAAACTTACTATTGAGGCTATGAATTTCAACTTGCCAGCCAGTTTGTCTGCCTTTTGCTGGCTTACATACACATATGTATGTAAGTAAGTACATGCGTATGTATTTAATGTATATGTAGACTGTTCGATATTTACCTATTGATATTATCGTCATCGAGTATTCGTGGGGGCTATTGTAGCGTTAATTGCAGGTTTGCTGATTTTTTTTTTATTCGATAAGATGTTTGATTTAAAACTGATGTTCAGTCTGGCGTTAACTAAAAGAAATATTTTCAGGTATCCTTCAGGCAGAAGTGCCAATTAGTCCCACCGTGCCACTACTAAACCCATTCTGGGGGATGCAGCGAGTGATAATTACTTTTCATATAAATTTAACTGTCGTTAGTTTGGCCGAAAAAAAAGCCGTATGAACAGCAAAAGTATTATGTCAACGAGATTAAAAAACGACGACTTAGGGCCAGTTTTTCAGTGCAAGTTTAAACTTAGATCACTGGCAAAACTAAGTTCAAAACTGCGATTTTAGTTTTTATCTTTGACCAGAATTTTTTTAAAGGACTTAGAAATTTAAAAGATATTAAGAAATCAAAAAATTGTTAAAAAAATGCATGCAATATAGAATAACAAATGAGTAGCAGATGAAAGCGGGAATTCTATAGAATTGGAAAAGATTAAATTGTTTGTGCACAAGGACGAATAGGTGTTGAAAATGTTCTTTTAAAATATTCTGCTTCAATATGCTTGAAAATTTCCAAAATTTATTATTGAAAAAATTATACGTTAAGGACCCATTATATACTACAATATCCTCTAATTTCGTTCTTATAACTTTTTTAGTTGAAGATGAAAGTATTGAATAAAATTTTTTTAATTCTACAGAATCTTTTCTTTTATGTATATGGTACACATATTGTTATTCTGCATTACAGTGAATTTTTTAAATAATTTTTTGAAATTATCATATCTCTAAAATTTCAAAGTCCTTTATAAAAATCCTGACGTCGGAGATAAAAACTTAAAACGCAGTTATATTTGATCGCTAGTCTCGAGTACCCTCCGTGAGTAAGTGTCTATAAATAATTGCCGCTTGGCCGAAGGTAATTGATTTTCAGATGTCGTAAGTCGAGGCCACGCAACGAGCGGCAAAGCGGCGAGCGCCTGTGTGGCTGAGCAGCATAAAATTAAAACATATGAAATACTATTGAATAGCCATGCACTGAGCGGCATTTCTGAGCGGCTTAGCGGCTTAGCGGCATTTCTCTATGGCGCCGCCCATTGCGTGGCCTCGACCTTAGGCTGCCTGGGTAGTAGATCATGTTAAGTCCTCCCTGAATGTACTTACCACCGCTCCCGATATGTCGAAGCATGCGCTTTCCAAATTAAATATTTTCTTGTTTCCTTATATTCCACTAGATTGTGGCTCCGTGGTTTCCCAAAGGCATCTTGTAGGTGTAGCTCTTAACTCACTGCCAAATTCCTTTTGCAATATACGCAGTTTGGAATCCAGATGGAAACCCAGATTCAAATTATATCCCCATAATTTTTGCAGAGTAAATGCGAAAACTTTGGGTTTCTTGTGAACAACGAGACAAGTTCTGGTTGGCCCATATGACTTAAGGCTCATTCAATGCCCAGCAAGCAAGCCAGTGAATATTCCCTAACTTCTAATGGTTTATTGATACTTAAGTATTACCTGCTAACGGTTTCCTAAAGCCCACTTTCCACAACTCTATACTTCCGGTTTGGGCTATATTCGTTTTACCACTTTTATATTTTTCCAGCAGGGTAGCTATAGACATCTGCTCGTGTTATCTATTTCTGTCTGTTCGAACGCTCTACGATACCATAGTTAGCGAGTTGAAATTGTTAGTTCAATTTGTGAAAATCACAGACTGCATGCGTCTATGTATGAATTTGATGGCATTATTAAGCGATTGATGTAAGAAGCGAAAACAATTCGCGTTATAATAACTATACGATGCCCACATCACATGGATGTATGATTGGCAAGATATATGCATTTATTTACTTACAATATTTTGCAGTCACCGACATCACAGGCAAGTTAGATTATAAGAAATTGAATCAAATTGGTGAAATAGCTGACGTGCATTGGTATAATTATCGATAGCTGATGGAGTGTATCTCAATAACGAGTGAAGAAGTATGTATGTACACATTTTTGTACATTCACAAGTTCGGTTTGCGCGTATAAATGTTACCTGTATGACAGGTGTAGTATGTGTATGTATGTATGTATGTTTGTAATATGTGGTTGTGCTTTTGCATTATTTGCGCTATGAAAGCAGTGCAAAATGTAATGTAATCAGAGTATTGCGTAAGTTCTTATTACGATTGTATCGCATTGTTTATTGTTTGGAGGATTTCCTTGCTCCAGACCGGTTGATTCCGGTGTTTATTGCTGATCACGAATGCTTGCTTTGGTCCTCTTAGTTGTTACTGATACCATATTTGACTTAGATGTTACGCTTTTTATTTGTTTATTTCCTTTCCTTTGCTCATCATTATGGCCTTATTATGCCTACTTCTCTCTATTCAGATCAAATCTCTTATTGTAAATAGCACTCGTATGCCAACTTAGCTGATACTGCCGTAAGATTGAGGTCAATACGATTCTTTAGTGTTTAAATAGATTTGCTTGTGCTGGTTTTGTTATGTAGGTATACTTACATTGTGCCACAATACTTCCTGAGAAATTGTTTTACTACTGCATCTAAGAATGTACGTACAACCACAATAAATGCTTAGTGCGAGAGGCGCTCGAAAGCTCTAGGGCAGAACTGGCCTATTTTGTTCATCATACACGTTCCTGCCTCTGTTAAAATAAAGGCTTTGTGAGAAACTTATATAGCATGATTCTCCTTCGTTTAGTGAAAGCTGTGCTCTAAGGAAATACCTGCCGGTGAGAGATAATCTTTCTATAAATCTTTGGTTGGAATTATTGGTGTTATATATCGTCGTTTAAAGTACAAAGCCGCGTATTAACAAAATGCAATAACGCGTATGTGAGATTGTAGAAAATATTTTCTAGAGCGTAAAAACACTCACATTTCAAAATGGTTCTCTTTTTTATAAAGCAATCACATTTCTGGCTAGTATATTTCAGGACGAATGGATAAGGATTGAGCCAAGAGCTTGTGTGAGCAAATCCAATTTTTGGCAGCCAACGTTAGTTACGCGGTTTTGCAGAATTACGATACGCGGCAGCCGAAGGGCCACCGCTGTTAGAAAACCTCTTTTTTCGAATTTAGATTTTGCTCGTACCAGGGATCAAACCCAGGCGCTACGTAGTGGAACTACACACCTCCAACCATTCAGTCAGAGCGGCCGCTCCAACAGTTACCGCCAGAATTTTCCATTGCTTATAAGGCCATCCTCTTCCTTAGCTGCTAGAACGGAGAACCTCGCTTGAAGCTTTCGCGTCTGAAGCGTTTCAGCGCATTACTAGTCTACATAGTGATTATGCCCAATCAGTTCGTCTCCGATACGTTTTTGCTTTCACTTGCATCAGCCTAAGTCCATTATTGGCAAGCCTACTGAGGTGTTTGGCATCGCTGTTTACCTGTGGATAGATATTCTTTTAGATTGCATGAGATTAAGAGCGGAATGAAACGATGCTAACCTAACCAAGCAAATATGTAAAAGTGCATCCCAAGTAGGCCTGATTTCACCTCTTTTCTGGCTACCCGTGTCAAACGAAATTCTGAATAAAATTGAAAAAAAGGTGATGATGGTAACTGGGAAGTAACTGGATGCATGGTTTCCTTCTGTATAACGGGGGGCGCTGTAGACAACCCCCACTGACCCAGTCTCAAGGGCAAAGTGGTACCTTTACATTGAAACCGCTAAGAATAATTTACGTAGGAAATATCTTGTCGAAGGTAGCGCTCAAAAGTGAGAACCAAGCACTCTTCCAACAGCTTTTTTACTGACGAAGTGTCTCTCCGACCACAAATTCGACAACGAATTCGCACTCCTTTTTAGTCCTTCAAACATTTGCCGTTGTATGTATTTGTGCAATAAAATTTTCATTCTAAATTTAATTCATTGAATAAAAATGAGAACTGAGCAATGTCTTAACTTTCATAAATGAGCACTCAATTACTACAAATGTATTTGCATAATTCGCTACCGCCAGACACTTGATCCAACTATTCAGTGAAGGCATATACATATGTACATCCAAAAAGCACAATAATCACGCGAAGAACAATGCGAATTCCACAACGCTTAAATGGAGTATAATTTCAATAATCTAGCAACGACTATTGGCCAAGCCATCTCAGCATAAATAATACATTCATAAAAACGTTCAAACATCCTTACATATGTAGCTCTCCGACTGTCTGTCTGTTCATAAAATCATTTGTAAGCCTGTTTGACTGTCTGTTGCCATAGGGCATTATCCGCGCCATCGCCGTAGGTCTACTACTTAAGCGAAGATCTCAATTATCTTTTAATAAACTGAAATGTCATGATTTCTTCCTTTCTCACACACATACATATACAACCGTACATACTTGTGTGTGCACATATTGGTCTTGTTCTCGTTTTCATTTGATTGTCATATCGCATTTTAATTTTTACTTTTATTCGACATATTTTCTGTCATTTATTTGCTGTTGCGTCCCTTCAGCTGTCAGCTCTGGCGCGCTGATCCATTCCATCCATCCGTCCTATTCAGGCTCGTCCAGTCAACCAGGCAGTTCGCCAGCCGGTCGATTGGTGTCCGAAACGCCGCAACTGCCTGCTATACTCATATACAGTGACGTACAAAAGTATTGGCACAGTGAATTTTTCGCAATATATGCAAAGAATTTTAGTCAAATTTTTTTTTTCGATAATTTTTTCGGAAAAATATAGTTCATACTAACTACATCAAAAAACATGAAAATAAAATCTCTACATTTTGTGCAAAACTCAGGAAAATTCAATAAGTTTGCGTACTAATTTGTGACTTTCTACGCTTTCTACGCTGGTTCTTCCATGCAAAGTATGTTGCACAATTAAATTTTCAAAAATCAACGCGATTTTCTAGCAACATCAAACATGCACTTTGTACATACTAAAATTGAATGTGCTATAAACTGCATACTTAGAATTTTTCTAAAAAATCTGAATAGAAAGTTGGAAATTAGTATGCAAATTTATTGAATTTTTTTATTTTTTTTTGTGTAGTGCGAACTGTATTTTTATATATAAAAAGTATCGAAAATAAATCAGAATAAAAAACTTCACATATATTCCGAAAAATTCACTGTGCCAATGCTTTTGCTCGTCACTGTACATACATACCTATCTGTTCCCCTTTTTGGACTGGTGTGCGCCGCTGCGTTTCATGTCAACTAACTCCTTCCTTGTGCTGCTGCCTGCTGTCGCTTGTTGGCCATCGGAATTATGAATTGGCATGTTTTACATGTGCGGGAGGTCTCAAATTTTTCATCGTCTGCTCCTTTGCTTCTGCTGCCACATATCGGCAGTTGTTGTTGTAATCCATTTATCAAAGATTGTTTTCAGCCCAGCGCCAGTAACTTTGTTTTTTTACCTGTTTATAAGTATTTCTTGATGGTTTATTGTTTTTGTTAATGCGGATTGTTTTTTGTTTTTTTTTTTTTTGTTTTATGGTATTTTGGTTCATTCTTCAATTGTGTCTGGAATTTGAACCTGTCGCGCTGCTTTAAATGCTGTGAAATCGTACACTTATAAAAACAAAAACAAAAATAAAAACAAAATTCAACGATATGAAAAAAAAATTAAACAACAAGATATGTATTAATGATTAACGAAGCCAAAGTGTAGTTGGATAGATGCAAACACACACACCTACGTTTGTACATATGGCATCCTCGTGGTATAAAATTGAAAGCGAAAATAAATATCATTCGAAATAAATACCAATCACTCAACTCAGTTACCAGGTTCTTCCTTCTGCACTGCCTCCGCACGTAATCAGAGATGTGTTCAAATGCCACCGAAGAAGGTTGCGCCGGTCGCGCAATGGACGTATGACAGTGTGAGGTCCTCTAATTGATCTGCAAGAGACCAGAGGGGAGAATACATACATATTTACATACATATGTCTGTATATATATGTACGTGAACGCGAATGTACACAAACTTACATACAAATTACATATGTACATGCAAAAACACATAAGTAAGTATAATGATCGGCCTGTGAATTTTGCGGATGAGTCATAAATGGAAATGCAGCTGAATTTGTCGGTCAAGTAGTGCGCTCACCCACTTTCCTCAATCGTGCAACTGAAGCTGGAACCCAAAGAGATCAACCCGCATCTGTCGAATAAGTGGCTGCAGAACACCTTTTTTATCGGGGAATCGGTCAGATGGGCAATCATTCCTTACGATAGATTCCAAGCATTGAGGCGGATGGAATATGTTAATATTTTCTTGAGGAAGGCGGAAAAATTCTTTGGTCCCACCTGGTCGATATCATCAGCAAAAGTTTTGCTCTGTTATGTGTTCCAGAGATGTAAAAAAGGGTCCGAGTTCTTATTTATTTCAGGTTTAAATTTGGTCGAGGAAAACTGAGAAAACCAGAGACATAACTAAGTATTATAAGAGTAAAGAATAAAAGTCAATCAATAATTATTATACTAAGATAAATATTTTTCTAGTCATCTATAATTTTTATACACGGACTTATATTATAAAAGTCCTTTCATAATAATTATCAGAGAGATAAATATTTCCAAGTCCTCAAAGACTTTTATTTTAAGATTTATATTATAAAAGTTTTTTCATAATAATTACGAGTGCGAAAAAAATTTTGAAGTTCGGGACTATATACATATATAGGAACTAATCCCGAATTGGTCCCTTAAGACTTAAACAATTTTTTCGCACTCATAATTATTATCAAAACGCTTTTATAATATAAGTCTCAAAATAAAAGTCTTTGAAGACTTTAAAATATTAATCTCAATGATAATTATTATGAAAAGGCTTTTGTTATTTATATAAGCCTTAAAATAATAGTTATCGATGACTTAAAAAAATTTTCTCACACATAATAATAATCAAAGGGTTTTATAATTCTTGCGAAATATTGGATGACTTTTTAAAACTCCACTATCAAATAATTATTATTCTGGGTCTCTGAAGAAAACGTGTCAAATTTCTGGGGACCACTTTTTCGAGAGCCCAGACAGCTTAAGTAAAACTCCATTCGAGGGTCAGCTAGGATTCAATAAAGAATCAGGATGATTTAAAGACAAGTATGGGCAGGCGTGAGCTACCCTCTCTCCATGAACCCTGTTTCTAAAAAAAAAATTCAAAGCAAATAAAAAAAGAAACAATAAACCAGTTGTTGCCAAATTATAAAATTAGGTGCCATTCTGAGTACGAAATCACCAAGAATAGCACGATTTGAGCCTAGTCACAAATTTAATTGTGTGCTTGCAAAAATTTACTTCAAGCATAATTTTTGTCCTTAAAGGCGCATAATAAAACTTAGCGAACAATTTATTTGTGCACATTTGTAGCGTCTTAACTCCTAACATCATCGGTCTTTATACAAAACTTTTTTTTAAAGGACAATCGTTGATATTCCACAAAACAATTACGTAGTTAAGAGTAACTACCGTAAGAGCCCTGCAAGAAATAAAATACTTATTATATGTATCAAAGAAGCCGACAAGCAGACACTTGGTGGTTTTGTCCAATAACGTATAACCATACATATATATGTATAGTATGTATTTAAATAAGCAATTATAAACTTGTCACTTTTTATTCACAAACAAGCATATCAGCCATCCATAAGCTTGAAAAGGTATACATACCTGCATACATACCTATGATATGTACATACATCTGTATGGGGAGTACACTTGATGAATGAGTTGACATTAATCCTCATGCTAATCCTTGCCAGCAGCTGACAATAACACCAAAAGCCTGCATACAATTGAAAAGATACAAAACAGAAAAGATAAGTCTATCAAACGATTTAAAGATGTACACACATGAAAAATCCGATATTGATCTTGTTCAATAATCACCCACATAAATATAAATATAACTATATACATATACATATATACATTAGAGCGCATCACTTCCCATACAAAAAAAAATAAAATCGGTACTGTGATTCCATTCGAATCATAAAATCTATTATATTTTAAGACGTCCACCAAAATATTTCGGAAAAATATTAGGATTTACGTGAACTGGACCGATTTAAAAATGCCAAAAATGGTGTTTTATGAATAAAAATAGTTTCTTAAAGTTTTTTTTTAATCCCACAAATGACAAAACGGGTTAAGTTGAAAAAATTAGCATAAAAATATTTTTAAAAAATTAAAAAAAAATTTTGAACAGAATCGTAATAATGAGATTGATGCTGTTTTTTAACCTAACCTAAACTTTTGCGATTTCGACTTGTGAAGTATCATTGTAAAGATATTTTCTCATCCTGTTTTTTCTTTGCTAATAAACTCCTTTGAGTGAGTGAGAGAGAAAGGTAGGATGAACGAGCATTATTCGAAGTTGAACTAAGATGTGTTGGTATTCGAAAAAAAAAAATTGGGACACGAATGACTATTTTTTTGGACAGAAATGAAAATAGTGGAAAATATCTTTCTACTGAGATCCGCTAAGTCTAAATTAGAATAGTTTTGGCCCAGTTATTCAAGTTTTTCGTAAATCAATCTTTGGAAAAACAGCATCAAAAAATCTCATTATTACGATTCCGTTGAAAAGATTTTAAAATATTTTTATGCTGATTTTTTTTTCAAAAAGTTCTTTAAGAAACTATTTTTATTCATAAAAAGCTCCATTTTTGGAGGTATTTTCAAATCGGTCCAGCTCACGTAAATCTTAATATCTTTCCGAAATATTTTGGTGTATGTCTAAGAATATAATACGTTTTGTATTCCCGTCAGAAAAACCGCAACTTTTTTTTGGTGATGCAGTCTAATGTGCATACACACATACACATGTATAACAATTACTTTATGAAATCGTTTGTCATTTTATGTTCTTACCGTGGCTAAGGAATGTCGTGGAAATAATGAAAAATTATTAAAAAATGAAATGGGCATTTTTGTGAGATCATAAATGCACTTTAAGTATGTAAGTTTTTAAGTTGTGAAGCAATTAAACACTTTTTTCTCACCGTAGAGTTAGTATTTTTATATGTTTGTAGTACTGTTGTGTAATAAGATCCAGAAGCACACCGCAAATTAGAGGAGAAGCTCTATCGAACACTTAGCGAAAGTGTTGGCACGAAAATATTTAAGCGATTTATGAATCGTTGCAAAGTTGCCACACAGCTGATTAATTTTGTTTGAAAACTACGCGCGGCATTTTGAAGAACTTTGTTCGCAACGTTGCCATTTCGCCAAAAAACGACTTTTTGTCTCGACTGCCCTTGAACTAAATAGTGTCTACTGCTTGAAAAAAGCAGGCAAATTCCGAACTTAATCACAAAGTAGCATACATTTAAAGCTTTATACCAGACGCGACGAAGGGCATCCTTGCTCTCGTCTCTAAAAAAATTTCAAAAGTTTAAGGAATGCTCAAACTTATATGCGAGTACTTACAAGGGAGTTTATAATTGTTCGAATAAAACTATGCCCAACAGGGAACCCTACTGAAATTTGCCCTTCTTTTATCGCTTTTGTTAAGTAAATATCAATAGGTTCCAAGCAAAACTAACAATGAAACTCAATGACTCACCATTGTCGGAAGTAATTTCTTTGTGTCAACATATACATGAAGTATAATTGAAGCAGTTATTCTTATTGGAGCTTAACTATTTGACAATGACTCACTTCCTTAGTGGATCAATGCAATAAAAACATAATGTTCTTCGGTTTGTTTTGCCTAACTCTATTTATAGCTGTTGAAGTTGTACTTTAAGAAAAGGAAAATAATCTGTTGGCCAATAATGGTTTGCTCGGATTCATTCCAGAAATTTCACTGTAAAAGCTTTAGAGTCCAGCTGCGGTAAGAAATTTTATGAGCAGAACATCCATCTGCGTGTAGTTATTGCAACAAAATAAAATCGAGCTTTTTTTGAAACGAATAATTACTGCCAACGAAATTTAGATAAAATGCGACAATAATGTGCGGGAAAAATGATTGTCCAAGTAAAACGAAGCTTCAAGAAAGGTGTGTTGACACTCTATAAGTTATGTTTTTGATGGAATTCGAAAATAATGGTATATTAAGTAATATTAAGTAAGTAAACATTAATATGTGAGCTTGGTTAGAAAGTTTTAACGCAGAAAATTTATATCCCGTGGTTTTGCAACCTCAGATAGTGATTTGCTCCGATATGCGTAGAAATATTTAAAATGTAATACGGCGTACCAAGACTGGCACAAATCAATTCTTTCGCATCAGGGGCGCACCCAGGAATATATTTTAGGGGGGGTTTATATTTCTGAAGATATATCACCGGAAAAAAATGAAAATTTTCTTCAGATAATACGCTCTTTAAAATATATTTATGCAAGTTTTATGTACAGTATGTAATAAATAAATAAACGTTTTAAAATTCATAAACAGCACTGTATTTACATAAGATTAACAGAACTCAAACACTTTTAACCGACTTCAAAAAAAGGGGAGGATATCAATTCGCCGGAATACATAACTTTGGACCACGTGAACCGATTTCAATAATCGTTTTTTTTATTGGAAAGATGGTTCGTCCCGTAATTTGGTTTAGAGATGCGATGATTGGATAATGAAGAAATTAACGGTACCCCTAAATTTGAATATGAGAATTGAAGTCGGTTGTGTTCTTTCCTTAAAAACTACTTGTTTAATAAAAAGTTCTATAAACTCAAGATGCGCTCAACTTTCAAAAGTACCTAATAAAAAATATTACAAATGACTCATTCAAAATAAATTTATTGATTCCATGAATTTTTGCACTTTTATGTTTCTTTTTTCGATTTCTGGCTTTCGATAGAGATGGTGATTTGCACGATTGCTAAATTTTTTTAATATTTCGAATACCGAAAAAATTAACTGAACTCTCAAGAAAAACGAAAAATTCATATAAAACGACGGACGAGAAATGGAAAAGAAATTTTTTTCTACCAAAATTTCTTAAATCAGTTTGCAGCTCTCAAGAAAAAAATGCTCGTATATTCATTTCCTCATGAAAACTTACAGCAAAAGCAAAGCGCTTTTTCAAGCAACAGAAATTATAATAAATATTTCTTATAATTTCCTTGAGAGCTGGATTCTTAGCTTTAAGATACAGTTTGCATTTGGGGTCATTAGCTTTAGGGGGGGGTTTGAACCCCAAAACCCACACCTTGTGTGCGCTAATGTTTCGCATCCCTTCCAAGAATGAATGGACGATTGGTAAGAGGCCGCTATAAAATGTTAAACGAATGCATTGAAGTTAAACGGAAGGTTAGTTGAAGGGGTCTTTTGCCGGAAACTCTTTAGCGGCCATCAATATATACTTTCCAGATCAGTGTAGTAGTACTTTCCAGGCAGCGATATGCAGCTGCAGTAAGAAATCAGTTGATTTTCGTAACGTATAAGGCTTACATGCCGTAGTGGTATTACAGGAAATTGCCTAGCGGATGAGTTGACTTGGAAGAGTTTCATCGAAATTTACCCTCTAAAACAAACGAAAGCCTCTTGTCAGTTTGGTGAAAACCATGATTTGTGCTACTGTAAGGTCTTACTGACGAGGGTCGATCGAAAGCGGTTAGTGTTTCACAAGCCGCAACTCTCAATTCTAGTGGGTGCACTGACAGGACGCTCTCCGATTGGAATGCAAGCGTTGAAACTGAATACATATTACATCGAATCACGATGAAGAAAATAAAATTGGCGCCATCCGCGAACCGCTAAATCTCTCTTTGGCGATTTGTCAGGATCCATCTATTAGTATGACGTCAGTTAATACTTTTTCGCTCTAGGGGTGAAAATTAAATTTTCAAATTGTAAAATTTTGACGAAAAAGAATAATCTTACCTGCAAAGGCAAATATGTAGTATAAATTTTTTTATAGTTGGTGATACCATATAAATATGCTTTTGGACCTATGTATATCAAATAATCTTCCCTATTCAAAATGGCCTTGAAAGGAATTTCTCCGAGCAGTTCAAGCCAAAACCATATTTCACCAATGTATCTAAAATAGTGTGCTCGTACCGAATATACATACATACTTTTAAATTTAAAAGGCTGGATATTAAAGAAAATTGTACCTAATTACTTACTCACCTTATGTTCGCTTCCTTCCTCTTCTTCTTTCGAAATTCTTCATTGATCGCAGTCCGATTATATTTCATCATTCTTGATACCGCATCCTACTTGGCGGTGCTGCTTGGAAAACAACGAGCTGGATCATACTTTTAACCTATCCGTGATAGTTTTTGTTGCAGGGCTAAATTTATAGCTATCAATATATTTTTCGCGTAAGCGGCGCATAGATAAGACAAAAATATAAAAGGTTGCGTTCGTGCGGTTACTGCAATCAGTTTATACGCACCGGGCATAGGTGAACGGTGCTAAAGTTATCATAATTTATTATAATTAAAAGTAAAATGTACGTTGATGCAGGCAAATTTAATAATCGAGGTAAATAAAAAAAATAATCAAAACATACCTATTGTTTGTTTTATCTAAGCAAGCATTTACAAAAGTTTTTAATATATAAAAGTAAAAAGTTACTTACTGTGTGTGGGTAATATCTGTGGCATTTTATTAAAACAACTTATTGCGAAATAGGCCAATTTCTCTTTAAATCAATATATTTAATTGGACTGATTTGAATTGGATTTGAAGGACTTCAAAAATTCCACGACATACATAATTAATTAAAAATTTTTTTTTTTTTAATTCAGTGCAATGTAGAATAACAATGAGGGCACGAAATGAAACACAAAAGACTTTGAAAATTTTCAAAAAATTATTTATTATTATATTAGTAAAGATAACAAATTAAATAAATTTTTTAATTAAATGTCTCCTATGGAAAAATGTTTACGAACAATTTTTTAAGTGATTGCTGAAATTTGAAATTAATTTCAAAATTTCCAAAAAGTAGAAGTTTCAAACGTAAAAATTTTTTCTCTTTCATTTTTCAACATAAATAGTTTTTCATTAAAAACGGCCTCAAGCTCAATAAAAAATTGTTGAATATAATTGTTATAAGGCCATAAAATAACAAAACCAAATTGAGAAATAAAAGTAAAATTTTAATTGAAGAAAGTTAATCAAATACTTTAAGTAACTCAAAATTTACAATTAATATTAAATAAAAGTTTAGGTTTTAAGTGCTAATTAAATCAACATAAAATTTAAAATAAAATATAAATCGGTAATATAACTCATTTTTCTATGTAAAATTTAATTCAATATTGAAAATGAAAAAAAAAATTTGAACTAGCGTATGTAAATATAAATATGCAAACTAAAATCTATTTTAATACTAAAATTTGAAAATTTAATTAAAATTCAAAGTAAATAAAATCATAATTTGTGGAAAAATATCTTTTGCGTTGGGAATGGAAATAAATTTAGACCTAAATAATAATAATATTTTTTGCTAAGGCTATATAAAAATTTATAAAAATAGAGATAACTTATCTTAAAGTTCAGAAAATAAAATTAAAAAATTAATAAACATTTAAAAACAGATTAACTAAAAGTTTAAGAAAAACCAGAATTTTATTCCTAATAATTAGAGATTCGAGATAAGAGACAATACGTTAATGTTTGGCGGAGCTTCCCCTCCGATTTGTGACGTGCGCCTTGATGTTGTCCAAAAATTATAAATATTCACAAAATTTTCACCTAAATTTCATACAGTTTATCTAGATTTTTTTTTATAAATTATGTTTGCAATTTTAGAGCCTACTAAATTAAAAATAAAAAACTAAAAGAAATTTTAATCATGCTTTATATAGTTCCTTGAAAAAATATATATAAAAAATCAAAACGACTTCGTAGCTAGTGTATTTACACACATTTACGGTGCTTGTTATATAATGAGCAACACTTATAAATATTATAAGCATTAAATAACCGAAAGAAAAATAGCCAAAACTTCACTGACATAATTTGTTAACCACAAAGGTATATCACTACAATAATCAAAGAATTTGAAAAACTAAGGAAAATCAAAATATAAAATTACGTATATCTTTTTTTCTTTAAAGTTAAGTTTATTTAGTAGTAAAGAGGAAAATTAAAATAAATAAGACAGGAACGAGAATAACAAGAAAGCTGCATGCAATAAGCACTGGGATGAGTCAGTTTCTTAGCTATGTGTGCATGTACATTAGGGTGGTACAACATTTTTTTTCTCAAATACATTTCAAAACATTATACCAAATGTTCAGGATTGGCAAAAAACTGATCTCTGAAGTTATTTATGGGAAAAAATAAATTTTGAAAAATAAATTTTTGAAATTTTATAAAATCGTTAAAAATGAGTGTTTAGTATTTTTATCGAAAATATTTCCTCTTCAAAATCTTCAACCAATTAAACTGTTAACTAACTACTATTTCATAACCGATAATCTTATATCATCTTATTTTCTGTATACAAAATTGTGTTAGTTTATGTAGTCGTAAGCACAATGCGCAAGTTAGCTATAAAAAAAAATAGTTTGTAAAATTTTAAAGTTAAATAGGCATCATAATTTTATTTTTTGAAGAGTTGTTAAGGTCAATATTCTTATATGGGCAAAAAAATTTAATTTTAACGATTCTATAGCAATTCTACAAAAAAAAAATATTTTCCCATGCATACAAAATAAATCCTCCCGCCGGCGCGTTTTGTTATTAACCGATTTTACAAAACAAAATTAGTGTCTTATTATTTTTGATATTCTTAAGTTCGGGTGTGCGGCAGCAGGAAAATTCCAAAAAGTTGATTTTCCTATGCATTTTTTGTACCGCCCTAATGCACGTACATAAATACATATGTTTGTACGTACTAACTTATGCTTTCCCCGCCGGTAAGCTCCACTTTAGTTTGTTAATACATTGCTCTACTTTTTTTCGGTTTTGCGAAGACAGAGCACTAGATGCATGTATGTAATTGAAGCGTTTCTGTTCTTAACCACAACAAAGCAAGCAGCCAGCTGCTTGCCAAACGCACAACAACCTGAGGCACACACACCACTCATCTTAGCGTTTGGTCATACGTGTTCGACAAAGTCAAGCACCTTTCACTCCAGTCTGCTACATACATTATTTTTTATTATTATTTTTTTGTTTTGTATAAAGTCAAGTTCTCTTTAACGATCTCAAAATTACTCTTTGATCCATGAGTGAATGTATTGTATGTACATATAGGCTGGTAGGTGAGTGAGTAATTTTGCGTTTGTGTTAGTTTCTAATTTCGCAAATTGGCAGTATGACAATAGCATCGAAGGTGTTAGTACTCGTTGGAGCCTGTGCAGATGTGGGGTCTCATTTTTTATAATAATAAAGTGCTCGAAAAGTCGTTAATATTAAAATCTCATAAAGAAAAAGTGAACGTGAAAAGTAAACGAAAGTGAGTAATATTGAAAAAAAATAATCAAAAATTTTTACTTTTTATTTGAAAAACGTGTTTAATTTAAAAGCTTAACGTACGCGCCTTCATTGTTTCAATTTGACATGGATACCGGTGCGTATACTTTACGATTTCTTCGTCGAGAAAAATTGTGAAAATTGTTTTTTAGTGGATGAAATCCTTACTTAGTCACATTCATTAAAGCTTATTAAAATTGTTTGCGGAAAACTGAAATAGGTATGGAGAAAATACTTGTCCTTGGCCTTGGATTTTTATTTTTTCGTTCATAATATAACTGTTATTGCCAGATTTAATTTTTTAGATAGTTAACAATTTAAATCGTTCATAAAAACGCAGGCTTTATCCTTACGAAAAAAATAAAAATAAAAAATAACGATTTTTCTATAATCTAAAAATAACATTCTTGATATTTAACGGTTACTTTCGGTCTCTGGTTATAATATATATAGCGTAGCGGAGAGGTGATTTTAGCTAAAAAAAGTTTCTCGAAGTGCCTTTTTTACGTTTGCCTTTCTCACTGCGCATTTAGTAGTCTGATGACTAAAAGCTGAAACCACCTTCTGCAGTCTTCACTGCTTGATCTGTATTGTGCAATTCGCAGACACAATTCTACAGAAGTTCTTCCTTTTTAAGCCATAAAAAGCTTTAGTTTCCGAGAGGTTAGCTTAGGTTATGCTGACTGACGATAAGAGGTCTCACATAGACGAATACAAGGTCCATAGCATTGCCGGATGTGTTTATGGCCTGTGAATCCATTTTTCGCGAAATTTTAAAGAACACTGCTGTGCCCTAAGCAATAGCCGAGTAGCGTGAGTCTTTGCCTGCTGGAGGCTGGACACTGGCAAATTATATGCTCCACGGTTTCCTCGTGATAGTTTTATTTTCTTAATTTTTTGTCCTCTATTAGACCTAATTTTAATGCATGTGCTCTTAGCAAACAATGCCCTGTTACCAATCCTATCAGGAGCCTCGAGTCTGTTCGTCTTGTGGATATTAGGAAATCAGTTTCCTATCGTATGAATTACACATAATTTTCGCAAGTATGCAACACTAAGTTCCTTTTTAAAGCTTATCCGCTTGGCGGTACATGAGCAGATCTTGTGTTTTTTTTTAATTTCCCTAATATGAATTGGTATATTCATCATTCTAATAGCCTCTTTCAAATCTGCGACGGTGATCGAATTTGCTTCATATGGAAGTAAAGCCTTAGTGGCCGCCTTGCTATCTATGTAAATGTTTATTTGCTCGCTTGCTGTTCATGTAGTATCGCTGCCGCTTCCTTTCAGTTCTCTTTATCGGTCCCACATTCCATTGCGCTCGATAGCAGCGTTTCGCTGTAGGTGGGAAATTTTTTCTGCAGCAACCAGAAATTCGCAGTGAACGAAAGACGTGAAATCCCTCATGGATTTGTTCAAAAGTGTCCTCTGAGAGCAGGTGAGAGAACCGAGTGGCGAATATGCTGGTTTTCTGTAGCGATTTAAGCTTTTCGATATTGAGCTTTTCTTGCACTCTTAGATGAAATTTTTTTGTGTTTGGTCCTCGAATCTTATGTACACATGGAACACTCACTCCATGAACGTTCGTCTTTAATTTTCTGACCGCGAGATAGAAATGCAGTCTGACGGATGCTCCTAGCTGTGCTCCAAGCCCTTATAGAAATGGCCTTAGGTCGCCTTGTAAAATTAGCGAGATATTGAAGAATATCGCTTTAATACGTTTTGTAACGAAACGCTTGTCCACCGAGGTGAAGGATAGTACTCGGCGGCGGAGCCTCTCTTACGCCACAAATCCTCAAATGCATTTCTGCTTATTTATATGGCAGACGTAGTATACGTCACAAGATTATTTTCTTTCCTAACATCTCATCGTCTTTGCGAGGACGCAAGGGCAGACCCACCTTATCGATTAATGATCTGGTTGTCGCTGGTGCATGCTCAAAATAACCATAGTCCTTTAAATGTTCGCCGTGGTCGTCATCAAAAAAAAGGCGTCTCATTCGGGGCCTTTTGTCTTTTCCATTGAAGTTTGTTTTAAGAAGGCCGGTCTGTTGCCGCATTAAAATAGAGCGTAGTGATCCACCTGGGTACGCTTGCGTCCAGCTCCGCTTCGCTCGTCGGGACGGGATGGGTTTATTGTAGATCACTCAGATGTCGAATGTACCGCGCCGATAATCAGAAATAAAGTTTTCGTACCACCGCCATATAATAAACTCGCGCCTGCTCCTGAATTGCTCATCCACATTTGTCGTTCCTACTTCGAATCTACTTGAATGTCTCCGCCCCTTCATTTCACCACTGTCTACGCTGACCCGTCCAGTCTAGCAGTTCGCCTCCATGGATTCGAGGCCGGCCTGTCCGGCCCTCCTTCCATCGCCGATCATAGCCTTTTTGGATCAGCCCCTGAATGCGTCCGTCCGTTCGTTATCCGCGTTTCACTGAGCCACCCTAAATAAATCACTGATTTAACCATCTCGAGCGTTACTACTGGATTCTCACGCTATAAACGAACATGTCTATTCGTCCACAATGTTCGGCGATTGGTCTAGCCGTCGGTCCGCTCGTCTTGTCCATTGACTGGCTTTGTGATCAGGAAGCGGCTAACCAGTAACTCCGCTGCAAATTACTTACGGTGCCATAAAGTCGCATACAGAAGCCAAGAAAATCTTCTTGTCACCGACTCCTACGGGGTTTACGTGTGCCTTCTCAGGTAAAATAGCGTCTGATGGACTAGGCAAAGATAACCAGAACACAGGACCCACTGCCAACGGTAATCAACAAGAACTCTACTGTTCACTTGAAGTTTCGCTGCCAAATTTCCACAGCAATTTGACACTTCCTCCCGCAATATATACAACATTTGCATTTATTCGACCTGGATAATTTGGGATCAGAGATTTCCACGTCTAACCTCACTGGCGACAAAGAATAAAGAGAACGGTAAGAAGCAAGTTGGCTACGATTTAGCCTACCCAACGCTTGTGAAGCGTTCTGAGTGTTGTTTCGCACATTAAAAATTTCTTCATATACTGTGCTAACTTTTTCGGCATTTTTTATTTATTTTTTTTGGTTATGTGTAATGTTGACACGTGTTACACCACCTTTATAATAAGCGCTTAAATATTTATTAGTCCACATCAATGACTAATTATCGGCACAATTTGCCGCTTTGATGTGAATAAAGAGATTTCTATCAAAGACGAAGTGCTAATTTACCAAAACGAACAAAAGAAAAAGCAAAAAAAAAACGGAATTTCGCTTGACTCACTTAGCAGCATCGCATTAATATTCAAAGCCATCTTAGCTATTCAAAGCCACAAAAACTCGTTAGATCAGCACAGCTGCCGAAATTTCTAGTTTTGGCTGAATAACACAAAATTCGTTCCGCGTTGGCGACATTTAGTCTGGTGGTGACTTGTAATCTAAATAAAAACTTTTAAGAAGAAAAATACAAAAGGTGTGCGATCAAAAAAAAAAAAGGAAACAAAAACAAATAACCAAACTGTTTCATTAGTCTGTCATAATTTCTATTGTTCAGCAGGTTTTTGCAATTAACACACACTAATTTGTGGTAAAAGTCATGAGACTGTTTTACATATTCTATGAATATGCATAAGGCAAGGCTAAATAATAAATAGAAATTATCTAAAACAAATTACAACTTCTAAAAAGGGAAAATACTTATTAAGAATTTATAAGGCACTCGCCTGTTGGCACAGCTAATTTTTGTTATTTGTTCATATTTTTCATTGCATATCTTTTTCACAACGATTCGCAACGAATTTCACCAGCTGGTGTAAAGCTCAATGCGCTGTATGATTTCGCCATAGTTGTGATGCAGGTGACTGAAATTTCAAAATATTTATCATAACATCGTACAACTTTGGAATTTAATCTTATCTTGCAACACTTACTTCGTTGTCACATGCAGGTTTTAGAGTCCAAAGCACTATGGGAAATTTTACCAATCTTTAGGCAGTAATTAACCAAGCCTAAATCAATAGACGATTTAAAAAAAAAAAAACACGAGTTTTATATTCATTTCCATATATGTATTTATTTTGCCAAACAAAAAAAAAACTACCTATCCTTTGACGCCAGGGAGTCAAAAGAAGGGGAGCTTAACAAATTTAACTTACTGAGTAGCAAAAAATACTTAGTCAGCCAACTGAGCTACAGGGAGCATACTTCTGGTCGTAAGTGATCAATTCTTAATTTGTTGTTTTTTTTCAAGGTAGTTTTTTTTTTTATATTAGTATGAAAGCAAAACATTCTAGTTAGTTATGAAAGCCATTTATACAGTGGGTACTTTTCTCGTACCAGAAATAGACTGTGGCTGATACTTCAAAGTTATATCTTCGATAGTGACAATATGCTAAGACCCTTGTGTGTTGTTTTCTTTCGCTACCAGGCCAACCCCCTTTGCCTTCTTCTCTAAGCTAGACATTGACTCGCATTGTTTCGTTCGTAAGGAATCGATTGAGATTGTAAAACCTCCGCTTCTATTTCCGTCCTCAGATGTTGAGAGAGTGATCAGGACAGCCACCACAGTAGGTGGAATAATTTGCACACCTGCATGATATCGCACTCGCTCTGGCCGTACCATTGGTCACATGACCGCCAAGATCGGAACCCCGAATAACCAGGAGAACATAAAATCCGTCCAGTACTTCCATTGCGAGTGCCTCAAATTTCTTGCAGACCTCTTCTTGGAGAATCTAGATATCTTAGGACAAGTTCCACTGGAAGGACTACAGAGATTCGCTAGAGAATCAAGATGGTTTGAAGGCATGTAGGGGGAGGCACCTAGTAGCCAATGGCTCTGAGGTATTCAGATACCACGATTTGGAAAAACGAAGCATATTAGACAAATGGTAAACTAATCCCATCCCATTATTTTTGAAATAGTCTCCATATTCTGTGCCAGTGTCAGTTTTGGAGAAGCTACATTATTTTCCGTCGATAAGCAACTCAGGCTCATGAAAGAATCTGGAAAGCTTGCAGCGACGTTTTTCTTCCAACACACGACTGCTTTTTTAACTTTGTTAACTTTTCTTATTGTACCATGGACCTCGCGTATTATGGCCAACCATGCTTGAGCTCCTAAAAGATCGATCTTGGTTATACTTACATGAAAGTGTATTCTATGTGGCAAAAATTCTCAGCTACTCTTCCAGCACATTCGCATGACGTATGCGATTTTGTGTCGTGACATTTAATTGCTACCTGCATTTAACACCTCGTCTGCCCGGTACAACTGTATCTATTGTTCATAAGCAATCACGTGAGCGTTTGACGCCAAATTTGATATGAACAGCAAATATATAAATGTATGTAGATGTAGTGTGTACATTAATATTTACCAATGTTCAAACTTAATGACGTCGCAACGCGTCGAAAATTTACTTAAGCTTTATGCTTGATTAGCCAATTTACTGCAGAAGTTTCGCCCGTGTCCCATGACCGAGTACTTGTGATTCTCATAAACTATTTGTTTGCCCCACATAAGACTAGTTTTTCATAAAGCAAGCTCATACGTCAATACACGTTTTTAAAATATACGCAGGTATCTACATAAAAAACAAATTTTAAGAAGCTTAATATTTGCAGCATCTTTGCAAACGTCATTGGGGCAACAAATCAACCAAAGTACTTAAACGCGCGTGCGCAATGTGGAATGTAGTATGTAACTAGTATAAGTGCTACAGCGCAACTGTGAAGTGTGGCCTAGCGGAAAAATCCCCAAAAATAGTGTTCGATTACGCAATCGACTTCGTCAGCTATAGACGGTAAACTTAATTGTCTACCTGTGGCATTTGTGTACTTTCCTGGCATTAGAAACTCGTTAAAGCGTCATAAATTCCATTTCGATCTCTCCTACAGAATAAAATATTTTCGCTTGGCGCTTGACCTGGCGGATCATTAATTGTTCACGCGCAAGCTCGCGCGTTCGGAAAATCCCTGCACACTGTGGGGTTTTTCCCCCAATCGGCACTCACCTGTTCATGTCGCTTCTGCTTGTTGCCCATAGCTGGTTGTTAAATTTTTTATCCACTTCACAACGGTTCATTTCCATTGCTTGTAATTAGTCGCAAATTAAATGTAAAAATTGACGGAGTCGCGTGCGGCTACTACGCTCTCGCGATCAAGTACCTACTAGCAACTCAGCGTGAATATTTACTGAACAAAGTGTATTACTGAGTTTCACATCTTGCCTTGTCGTTTGATTACAGTCATTGGCGCACAACGGTCAAGCGTTACGGAACGGTCTAAGCACTTAATGTCTGTGGCGTACGAAAAAATGTCTACATCGCGAATGAGATTTGGTCGCCCATGGCGAAACAGTAGGAGACAATCAAGGGAGGAAACTTGCGTCGAGCGGATAAGAAGCAATGCAAATTTTGAAAGTGTTCAGTTGGCGTCCACTACCCCGGCAGTTGTGGAAGATTGGCTAATTCCACTGAGAGATGATATTCCATGCGCTGCAGCAACTTACACTTGCCACACTTTAATGGATTTTGTACCTCTGACGGTGATAACAATGGTGTACTTTATCTTCCTACTTCCTGCGCTTGGATTGGTGGATGCGGCTCCCACGCCTTGGAGTAACGCTTGTGGCGCTTATGTCCTTGCCGATGAACAAGTTTCATATGAAACGGTGCATGGTGCTGACAGAAATAGGGTAAGTGTAATGAAATATATATTTCCTTTTTTTTATTTGATAAGTTACATACATATGTTGAGGCAGTACAGTTTACAAAGACGATCGGCAAAACCGGAGCTACTTTTTCCGAGCTCTTCAATTAGATACACAGGCGGCGCGTTGGATTAAGGAGAGTCCAGATCAATGTATGGGAAATAAAGAAATAAGAAGCTTAGGTATAAAAAAAAAACTCCGCAATGGACGGAATACTAGCTGAGCTGTTCGAAGCTGACGGCAAAGAAGCTTCTCAACGCAATTTATACTATATTATAAACACTTTTCAAAAATCGGAACCCCATTTTACTTAACCGAATCTGTAATAAAGAAGAGCCAACATAGCCAACGATACTGTGACAAGGACTAAATCCTTTGATGAGCCAACTGATTGAGCATAAAAGTTTTGCTTCACATCTGGCCAACAAAATATTGAACCGATTTTTAGACTACGGCAAACCCTAGGTGAGCTTGGTCGACGCCTCGGGTAATGCTCAGACCCTCCCGGGTTATGCGGAGGTTCACCAACTAAAACATACCGCGATGACGGAGCTGACAGCAGTAGCGATATTGGCTGGGACGGCGACAGTTGGAAACGCTGACAGGTGTCACTAACGGTGGAGAGTCGTAAACTCTCGGTGCATGACCAGTAAATGTACTTGTGGACCATGCGTAAGTTTATGACGACGGTAATAGTATCGCTGAAAGCTGGTATATGCTCTGGTGGATCACTCGGACCTTCATATAAACGTGCATCTTTCGTTGGCTCCACAGACCAGTGATGATATCAATGCAAACCTGTATACAGACCGGCAAGAGTATCGGTGAGCGCCATCAGATGCATTGACGGATCGTCCGATGTTTCTCAGCGACGGTTATGACCTATTAAGAGTGCTACACAGAGAGCTCTTGGTACAGGCGTAGTCGTACGCCACGATAGTAGGTACTGGAACGGGTGATAACTGGTGCGCCCCATGGCCGTTCAGGCTAAAGGTAGAGTTGCGCGGAGCGGTGGGTCATACACCTTCTTCTGCAACCACATTTTATGCGCAATATGCCGTGAAGGTTTTTTTGACAGAGTTGGATATAAAATATTTAAACTGTACTTAGCTTCCAGAAAAAAATTTACGTAAATTCTAGCCAATGTACTTAAAAGTAAAAAAACAGTTATACATTTCAATCGCCCTGCCAGATTTAACTATTAAATGACGATGGGCACAACTTTTACGCCTTTTCAAACTGTAAGGAAAGTCTTCTAGCCCTTTGTCATTAAAATATGTATTAACAGGATTTTAGCAAAAAAAAAAATACTTTTTTGTGACCTTTGAACCCTCGTAAAATCACTAAAGGCACTTAGATCGATAGGCACTTTTGCTATATTGTTTAAAAACATCAATGGAAGGTCCCTGCCAAATTCAGCTTATTTCGAAGTTTATAATTTTTTCGTCTTTATTCGCTGGGCCTCAAACTTTAACAATAATTTTCATAAATTACTCTTATCTAGGTACATACGTATGTAGTATTTCATTTCCTACTTTTTCATATTTGCAGGTACTTTGCGAGCTTCGCGGCAATCTAACAAAACAAGTCAATACCCTACGCAGCTATATGGGTCCAAAGAACTTTTCAAAAGTTTATGCCAAACACAACAAGTCATATGCATTTCTCAATGTGACGAGAGGCAGAAATGTGAGTACAAAATACATTCATAAATACTTACTTATGTGTGTGTGTTATGATTTCCTTTTTAGTAAATTTTATAAAAAATTTCGCTTCCATCAATTTTTTTTTGCTTCTTAACACAATTCTTATAGCTTTCAATATTTTCATCAAACTAACAAATATCTTTCTATTATACTCTACATATCGTCGCATGAGTGGAAGATCGAGCTGTCTCGACAGCCAGTTCGAAAACAACCTAAAAATGTTTCAAATTAAAATCTTGTTACGGAAAGAATCAAAATAATGGTTATTTTCAGTCCCTTAATATTGCGAATCCAAGGAGCTTAGGTATTGTTAACAGCTCTATATAACAATGATATACATACATATGTACATATATGCAATTCTGCATATTAATAAGTCTAATGGGACTATTGGGACCTACCCCAACAACTTCAAAAGCTTCAAATTAATTATTTATCTACATAACGTTAGTTATCACTCGTCTACCTTTTCGTTCAACGGAATACATAATAAAAATGGAGTTGAATGCCTTTATCAAATATACATATGTTTGTACACCTACTTATGTATGTACATTAAGGTGGTACAAAAGAAGTTTTCCAATTAGTTAAACAACCTAAGAAATTTAAAACTGAAATTAGCTGAAAAAATATTAAAAACTTCAGTTGTCATGCTACCCTACAAACCATTTTTTCAGAGTATTCTGAATTGTAGATAAACTTTGAAGAATTCGTAAAGATCTCATCCGATTTTTTGCCAAATTTTCTAAAATGAAATAAACGGTGCACTTTTTGATTCTTAGGTTGAAAATTTGGGTTCTTGTTGCATTTATTTTCAAAAATGAGGTGTCAAATGCCAGGGATTGCCGTGCAGATGTACAATAAATTTTTTTTTGAAAAGCGTTGCCACCTTTTCAAAATTCTATTCAAATTATTTAATAAGTTAAATGCATTAGATATTACAATATGGGTATCAGTCGAAATGGTTATAAAAATGCTTTACTTCTATACGATACGTAGTAAGGTTGCCACAGGTATAAACAATCAACTTCAATTGAATTAAGGAAATTAGGTAACTGAAATATGTACATCAATATGGTTATCAGATAAATGAAAAAATTGTACTTATTTAGCAAAAAATATGTGAAGAGTTAAAACATTCCTGAAACTTTACAATTTTTATTTAAGAGTCCAGTAATTTAAAAGTAATGTATTCAGAATAATCACTCATTGAAAATGTATATATTTGTAATAAAATAACATAATAATAATAATAATAAACCTTTGGGTCGACACAATTATTAAATTTGACTTGCAAACAGGTGGCAACCCTTTTCATAATATTTGTAAGCTAAAACCTTCTTCAACCTCTTTCGTCTTACTCCCATATATTGATATCTATCTAGTTCAATTACCTTTATTTCAAATGGACTTTGATTTTTCCGAAAGGTGGCAATCCACCTAGTAGTTATGAAATAAACTCTTTTCATACCGATGTATTACAAAATTTAAATTTAATTTTATTTCAGTTGGCAACTCTTTAAAGAAAATAAACCACTATTAACTGTAGCAGCGTTGCCATTGAGATTTACAGAAAGTTGCAAAAAAGGGGGTCATTGACGAAAAAATGGGGGCACCATAATATTTTTACTCTTCTTTACTAGTAAAAGAATAAATCTGTTGATTTTAAAAAGAAAATAGCGGGACACGCTTTGCACAAAACAGGGTTGCAAACATACACATAAATCTAGTTACTGCAAGGAGAAGAGTTGCATTTCGCTTAAAAGTTTTAAGTTATGCATTTTTTCGTACTTACAGGAAGAAGTATTTTTTAGTAGCATGGTTCTGTGAACATTTCCAAAAAAAAAATCTCTGAAAAGGGGCAAAAGTCGCACATAATTTTGGAAAAGGGTCAAAAAATCAAAATTTTCAAAAAGTCGGGTAAACGGGTAGTGTCGCTTAAAAATGGTCAAATTGGCCCTTTAGTCGCACAACGGAAACTCTGATCTGCAGGTCAAACTTTTTAATCTGACACCAATTTTTTTTTTTTTTAAATAGAACGAATCGTGGAGATCTGATAGCACGGACAAAAAATGAAAAAAAAAAAATATTTTATGCATTAGCAAAAAACTCATTATTTCAAAAAGTGCATAACATGAACAGGTTCTGATTTCCTTTTTCGAAAGATTGAATCCCGCACTATTAAATAAAATAATAAAAAAGAACATATTTTTACATCCCCATATATTTTTTATTCATTCTATTAAATGATACAATTTTTTTTTAATTTTTATATTTTATTTATTTTTTTGAATACCGTAGGAAAATCCTGTATTTGATTTTATTCCAAAATTTGTATTATTTTAGTTCTCAGTCAGTTGTCATTACTACTACCACTGTCATTACCATCAATATTACCAGTACCATTTTCCATTGCCGTGATCATTGCCATTACCACTACCATTACCATACCCATTACTATTACCATACCTATTATTACTACCATTGCCATTATAATTACCATTAAATACCTCAATAATTACCATAACCATTACCACTATAATTACCGCCATCATTAACATTATATATACATTACAATATCATTACCATTACCATAAACAATACTATAACGATGACTCCTACCATTACCATTAAGATCATTACTACCAACCCTCAGCTCTTCTATAAGAGCTCTATATATGCATGTATATTATTTATTGTCTTCCTTAACCCACAGCAACGCACTTAACTAGTATATTAGTATGCCATAACTAGTTAACTAGTATACTTAAAAATCTTCTAATTGTGTGAAATCTCAATGCTCT
This sequence comes from Rhagoletis zephyria, assembly GCF_001687245.7. Taxonomy (NCBI): domain Eukaryota; kingdom Metazoa; phylum Arthropoda; class Insecta; order Diptera; family Tephritidae; genus Rhagoletis; species Rhagoletis zephyria. Next base: position 3,117 of record NW_016162845.1, on the reverse strand, counting down.
CATGTGCTCATAGATTTTACCTTACGTCAAAACCTTCGCTCGTTATAATAACTGACGTATTTCAGCAGCCTTTTTAAATGATCTAATGGCTGATTTCTTGAATTTACTTATGTTTTTATTACATTTAGTATTTACATAATTTTTTAGTATATACTTACTTATGTTTGCGCTGATCTAAGCTCTAAGTATTTTCACTGTTCTGAGGGCCCATTTCTATTTGTTATTGCAAAATTAAAATTCTGAAGAAAAATGCGAACGTCCGTGACAATGTTGTTATCGTACGCCTAACCACCCTGATGCTGCTGGTGGTCATATATACATACATACATATGTAGGTACGTGCTCGTCTTTACTCATAGTCAGGCGGGAATTTCCAGTCAGAATGTATTGAGCTATATCATGACAGCATGAACCTAAATTTAACGAAATGCTTTCGTATCTAAATCAAATAAACAATCAAGCAGTGATAAAAAAGCGCGCAACAACAACACACTGCTCACATTCTTACTTCAATTACTTAAGTACTAGATATGTATGTATGTCAATTGCTCGCGGGCAATACGATCACCGACCGCCAGGGCGTATACACATCATCGGCAGTTCCTAGAATTTGTAGCATTCACTAAATTTACGTCACAGAATCGGTGCAAAAAGCAAATATTCGACGAATTTTACGTAAAGCGAACAACAACATACATAAATTTATTTGTATGTACACATACAAAGTGTGTATGTATGTAGATGTGTGTGAATACGCGCAACTAAGCGCTTAAAAATGCTAACTAAACACGCTGCGCGCACAGCTGAACGATCGTTAGTCAGTTCAAGCGTTTTGCCATGCCTCTGTGGCTCCAGCGGTTACATATGTATTTCGCAAATTTCATTTTCAGCGCATGAATCACTCGGAAGTGCCGGTGGAATCCCCCTTAGTTTATGGATGTGCGGAGAGCGCGTGGTGTGGTGAGCGGCAAGGTCGGCGTGCCGGCAAATCAGCTCGCCGTTTGGCAGCGCTTGTTTGCTCGAAAGCTTTTGAATTTTTTATCTTCATTATTTTTGCTCTTTCTGCTTATCGCACGTACATATTTAGAAAGAGAGTGCTCTCATCAAGCGGTTTGGAATATTTTTGTACGTACAGTATCGGTCATATCTATAGCACGCCATTTCAAAGTGATATTGTGTGCCACTTATGTTTATTTATTTATTTTTAAGAATTTTCAATTAAAATATAGTTCTTTCTGTAACAAACCCCATATAAACCCAAGTTTAACAATTTGTAGAATTCTTCAAAAAAGAGCGAAAAATTTTCACCTAAGTTTCAAACTTTTTTCTCGGAAGTGTTAGAATTTTTTCGAGTACACAGTTTTTTAGCCACTGCAATTTTAGTCTGATAATGTGCAAATTTCAAGTGGCTACGAATTACCGTTAATTTTTTTAAATTTTTTTTGTCGCATTGGCTGCCATATAATGAATAAACTCAATTTATTTGTATACGGAAAAAAACCGCAACACCTTTGGCGAAAAAAATTCTAAAAAATCAACGGTAACTTTCAGTCCCTTGAAACTTGCACATTATCAGACTAAAATTGATTGGGCTATAAAACTGTGTATTCAGAAAAATTCAAACACTTCTGAGAAAAAAGTTTGAAATTTAGGTGAAAATTTGTTGCACTTTTTTGCAGTTTTCTACAAATTGTTAAACTTGGGTTTATATGGGGTTTGTTAGAGAAAGAACTGTATTTTAATTGAAAATTCTCAAAAATAAATAAATAAATATAAGTTGCACACAATATCACTTTGAAATGGCGTGCTATAGATATGACTGATACTGTATGTAGGTGTTAAGTTCGCAAAAGTGCATGTGTACGGATATTTGTACACTGCCCGAACTACATAAGTATTGGCACATCAAATTTTTCACAATATATGCAACAATTTTTGATTTAATATTTTTCCGCCATTTTTTAATAAAAATATGGTTCATTCAATAACAAAAAACATAAAAGTAGAATACCTTAATTTTGTGCAAAACCCGCGAAAATTCAGAAAATTTGTATGGAAATTTTCAAATTTTTAATCAGATTATTTAAAATTTTTTTGAGTATGCAGATTTGTAGCCCAATCAATTTTATTAAATAATTTGATTTGTGCCATTTTTTTTTCATTAAAAAAAATTTCGAAAATACTTTATAATTAAATTTTTTATAAAAATATGGTTCATTCAATAACAAAAAACATAAAAATATAATACCATAACTTTGTGCAAAATCCGCGAAAACTCAGAAAATTTGTATGGAAATTTTCAAATTTTTAATCAGATAATTTAAAATTTTTTTTTGAGTATGCAGATTTGTAACCCAATCAATTGTATTAAATAATTTGATTTGGGCCATTTTTTTCCATAAAAAAAAATTTCGAAAATACTTTATATGGAAAAAATTCAAAACACCTTCCTTTCTGCGGGCAGGGCTCGGAAAAGGTCAAAATTAATGTAGTGAGCCGCTATTTTTCCAAAATTTTCTTTGACATACATACATATGTATATGGGCATATCTCAGAAGCTTTTGATTTTCGACATTAAAAAAAAAAAAATAATAATAAAGTTGTGCCTCACTATTTAACCGATGTCACCTTATTCTTTTGAACCTTATTGCAACTTTATTTGCCATTTTTACGCCAGCGAATACACTGGTCCCATAAGCAACAAAAATGCTGCTGATACCGTGCCTCACAAAGTTCAAAATTGAATTGATTGCATTTTACGTAACTAAATCAATTCACCTAAAAAAATCGCATAATACAATAATCGGTAAGTTCTATAAATAACCGAAATGTGCAATCAATTTCTCTTCAAATAGCAAATACCACACAACGAACGTAAAAATAGCGATAATATTTGTTTATTTGTTTTATCGTATGCTCACTTGTAATACAATTGTTTGTTTATTTAAATCTTAGTTGTTATATTTTTTTTTTGTAAACAGAGGCATCAAAATCTCATTCAACCACTCTCATGTTAAACAATAATAAGCTCTTACAAATAATGCGCGTACGATAACGTAAATGAACACAAAAGCGAGCGAACAGTGTCATAGCGTTAATATGTATGTAAAACTTTGA
>NW_016162844.1:32441-40092 GCF_001687245.7 Rhagoletis zephyria | reverse complement strand
GGTAAAAAATTATTTTTAATTATTGTATATAAAAAACTAAAAATTAAAATCAAAGACGTGATCCGCCCTTTGCTCTTATTTAAAAGGTATATAATAGTGTGATTAACACGGTTTTTCCAAACCGGTTTACACTGGTTATTTTCGGAAATCTGTAAGCGTTTTTGTTTTAAATCTTGATTTGTCGAATATCGAATAAACCGAATTTTTTGATCGAACAAGCCGGTTTTTCTCATTTCATCCAAATCTTGACCTCTGAATAAAACTTGTAGGTTTTTCGAAGTTTTGCAGTTCAAGAAATGTGTTGTGAAATGAGTTTCAAATTTATATCCTAGGCTTGCTTGACGCTTGAACGCTTTCTACGTGTTTGGCTGAGCTTTTCTTCGCAATCGTTTTCTGCTTTTTTATGGGAGAAGAACACTCGGAGGGTTGCCTTTGCCTGCCGAGGGGCGACTTTTGGGGGAAACTTTTGTTGAAATTACTGGATCGAGAAATTAGACCAGGGATCTCCCGAGTGGCACTCGGCTACGGCGGTAAGAGCACTAATCAAAACCGCTATAAATTATTACAAAAAGACCAAGCCTGAAAGGTTTCACTGATTTTTATTTCTTTTAATTTTTATATATGCAGAATAACTTTGTACTTATTTTGCCTTGGTCGTTTCTTAATAAAAGCTATCTTTACTGTTAATAGTCTTATTGTATTTTTTGGTCAAGACTTCATACCAAGATAAGCATTTTCACTGTATAAAAACTATGAAAAAGAAAACCGGGTTATCCGGTTTTTTTCTTAATTTGAAAATCGGCAACCGCTTTTTTCAAATGCAATTTTTCGAATAACTCGAAAACCGGTTTTGGAAAAAAGGCGAATAATCGAATACCCTAGTACATATATAACTTTTTTCAGGTTCAAAATTGTTTCAAATAAAAGCTTTTAATTTTTTCGAAGAGCTGAACTTTGACCCCTTATAGCATCTTTATTATAAGTGTTCACAAAAAAAGTTATATACCATTTAAATAAAAGGCGTACCACGTCTGTATTTTTACTTCTTTAGTTTTTTACATACAAAAATTATTTTTTACCAAAGGCTCAATTTCGAACTTCCAAGGGCTATATCTCGATTTCGGAGGCTAACTTCGAAAAACGGAGAAATAACTTTTTTACTTATGCCTCTTTCAAAACAATTGGTTTGGTGCAATACCCAGAAAAATAGTGGATTTTGCCGTATAGTTACGGTGACCATAAATATGGATTCAAAATGAAGGACAATTTTTCAAAAATATGCCTACATATATTTACGTACTATAAAAATACATACATTTTAAACTTTAAAAATGAATCACGTTTTCTTCATTGATATTAATCTTTTTTTACATGAATATTTATAAAACTATAGTAAAACATATTATAATTACAATAGCTTACACGAAAAGTGAAAATCTTTAAAAGATTATTTTATAGGCAAATTTTGAGTCGTCCAAAACGAAAACAATACCCTTTTTTTTGTTTCTTGTACTTTTCGCAGTTATTTGTCAAAAATCGACGTCATGAATCGACGTAAACGATGAGTTACAAAGGTATTTATGGATTAACGGATGGTCACCGTACGTATAGTGTAATTGAATATGTCATAAAATTACAAAATGTTATATCGGTATTGTTATCGAAATCTTTTTGTTTTTATTGGGTTCTCCAACCAGTTGGAGGCTAGTCAGGTATTACGTAACTACTAATTAGGGTGGGGTCTTTGATTTGCTTATTTTTTATGAAAAGGGGTAGAGGTGGATCGGGATAGTGATTACATGAGCAATATTTATTTAGTTACTTTTCTTATTTTTCTGAAAATTTTGGTATATTATAATTTGTACGATTATCTATAAAAAATTTAATTAAATCTTTAGGCTATAAATTCCTCATTTCTGGACTTGATAACTGCTGGTCATGAATAGAAATAAATAAATTTTAACAGATTAACAAAATGCCAATGATTACATATGTGTAGAAGGAGGAGAGCGGGGCAAGAACTTTGTTTACTTTTGCTAACAAAGGGGAGGGAGGGGTTAAACGCTGCTTACGTAATACTTGAGCAATAACAAAAACTATAAAAATATCGGTTATAACTGTAAAAATTATCGATATCGGCAGTAAAACATATACAAATATTGATAACGAAAACTACTGAAACTACAAAATCCATAAAGAACCCCTAAAAATATTTGCATCGATAACGAAATCTATTAATATATCGATGGCGATAACAAAAACAAAAAATCGATATTTATAACAAAAACTAAAACTGTAAAATACCGATATCAAAAAGTTAAGGTCGTTTTTCAGACTGCCTGTCAGAGTTTTTGGCGTTGTTGTGGACAAAATTTTCTAGTTTTTCATTAATTTAACAACCCCCAAAAAAAATTGATTTCATTGTTAACCCATTATCGGACTGGACTTAAAAGTTGCAGAATAAGTGAATTTTTTTTATGAAACAATTTCAAGAAAGTCGATCTGTAATTTTATAGGAATTGAAAAAAATACGATTTTAAAATTTTTACGATTTTATATTCCAAAGGTATTTTAAAATTAAAAATAAAAAAATACAAAGTCTCTCTCAATTGGTACTATAAAATAAAAAATCATGAAAAAACAAGGAGATGGAAATCCATAACTAGGTATTCAGTCCCGTGGCTTAGTTTTAAAAGCCTTGTAAAACTTCATCGTCCAAAGGGCGTAATATATCTAGTAGATCTAACCATCACAAATGTATGTATATAATTTTTTTTCACTCATAACCCACTGTACGGCGCCAGCAAATCACCACAGGACTTCGCCAAGCCAAAAGATTTTTTGTGCGGGTACAAACTAAATACTTAGATACAGGCTTATACTTAACCTGCCTAAAGAGAAGGTAAGAGTTATAAGAAGTCATCTGCATAAGTTAGTGGTCTAGTCAAATAATCTCTATCGGCTCAGCTTAAGAGACATAATTTGTACCTATTCCTTGCTTATGTGACGGTTTGAGGAAGACGAGAGAGAGAAGGCTTAATGTGGCCAAAACAATTTAGAATAAGGCAAAGTCTTTTGAAGAGTACCGGTAGATGACACAATAGATCCCTTACCTCTTCCAAATAAATATCTATCTATCCCAGTTCGTTCAGTAAATTATCATTATCATTTAGCGATTTCTATATAGAATCTTCCATTTCGCTAAACAAATATTTCTAATGATTTGCGTTTTCTCACTCCGTTTATTAAAACTATTAACCAAGCAAAGCACCACGCTAACTCCTTGCTTTCGCATTGCCACAGTGCTGCAATGAAAAATGAAATTTGTCACTTGACAAGGAGGAGGTGTGTTCGCATTAGATACGCACAGTCGCTTACATGGGTAAGTATGTATATCTTATACGGAGGGCCACAGACATACTCGCAGATAGTGATTTTAGTAAGTATGCAAATATGTGCAAAATGCTATGTAGTTACAAATGTGTAAATGTGTTTGGCAAATACGATTTGTTTGCATTGTATACTCCACCTATTACTTATCGCCACAACGTTTTCATGTGCACCGCCTGATTGGCACGCCTTGCTCGTCCACCCCACCGGTCACCGGCCAACGGCTAGCACTCGTTGTCATTATGGCTTTGCAATTGCAATTTCAAACGATTTATAATAAATTTTCCAACAAACATACATACATACATATGTATGTGCATATGTACAAGCACTCAACCAGGCAGTCGAACAGACGGACAGACAGGTTATAAAGTAAATGAATGAATGAGTCGAGTTTACTCAACAAATAAATGAAGTCATGCAGTGATCAGCGAGGGAAAATTACATTTTAAAAGTGTACCTACAAGAACATAAATGTACCTAAAAGGGAAATATGCGTTTCCATGAACTCATTTGGCTATACAAATCTACGTTTGAAGTAATCTCTTCCAGCAGCTCCAGGCAAACGTATGTCTTAGAAAAGTTGAATACTTTCCTCCCAGCCTAAAATGGTATTTAGGTAAATTTAAAATAGTGCTGGAAAAAGTACAGCTGAGCCCGCGGAAAGCTGAAAGGCCTGAGTTCGAGATACGCGTCCAAGCGCTTTTATATTATTGCTCGTCAATATTGCAAAAATAAACCTATTGAGCTAATTTTTTGTCTGGTTTTTCTTAAAAATAAGGAAACAGGGAGTATAGTTGGTTTTGGTCAATGTGGAAATTTACCACGAAATTTCGTTCCCTCGCTCAGTCCTTTCTACCTTCCGAGGGCTCAATTGTACCTACTTTTTCATCACTGGCAGTGACTGTGTGTGCCGGGGCGTGTGTGTCTGCCGTGCAATCGGAGACTTGCTGCACGACAACGATGTCGTCGCTGCTGCTGCCTGTTGTTGACCAAAAGCTAAAAAATAAAAAAAAATAAACCCTGCTAGCTGTTGCTCTCTATTCGTCTAAAACCGTTGTTGGCGGCTGGCAATCACTTGGTAGGTACGCCTGCTTTGCCAGCCTGGTATGTCTGTCTGTATGTAGCCGCCTGTTGTGTGTGGACCACGCGCACAAATTTGCATTTGCCAATTGACTAAATTAATTTTTCTAACAAAAATCTAATTTTATTTTTATTTAATTTTGCGCATATAGTTTAATACATATTTATGCATGCATCTATGCTCGTGTGTGTGAACTAAATAAATCGTTTATAATCAAGTGAGCGCAGCAAATATTGTTGCCGCACTAGATATCTACTTTACTTTTACATGTCGGAGTGCTTTGCGATAGTGATGCACAGAATCAAGGAACCCTAACCGTAGAACCGGGTCCTTTAGAGAATCGACCGTTCCGGTTCTTACAAATACCGGAAAATGGTTCCAGAAGCACAGAATCCCGATTCCAAAAGACCCGAACCTCCATAGAGAAGCTTAAAACGGTTCCAGAAGAACCGAAAGAACGGAAAATCAACTTCTTCACTGCCAGGAGCGTACAAATCTCTACCGCGAAATCTATCGCCAGACTTTTCATCACCTGGTTTAATGAGGTCAGGCTGTAACTGGACGGTTAGGTCCATGGCAGCAGAATTTCGACGGTCAACAATACCAATATTATGGCAGGCACGTTCGACAGCCTTTTGTGCTCCTCAGCGCGTGCCTAAGCAAACTGTAAAAAAAAACACACAAACCACAACAACGCCCTGAATTGGAACGATCCGCCCGGCGCGCCGGTACGCCACGACTGGAAAACCGACATCGAGTTGGACAAAGACCATCCAATCGACGCAGCAAAACACTGAGCAGCGCTCAACAACCTAAAACCGATGTAGTCAGGACGAGTATGCGGACGTGAAACGACAACATTGTCTTAGGTAGTCGACCGTCGCCCATCAACAACCACATAGACCCCGCATACCCCGCATGCGGGCAGAGACCACACAACACCCAACATCTCTTGGAATGCACCTGTAACGCTACGAACATAACACCAGAAGCGCCATGGATCACGCATAGCGACATCGGCCGCGTCAGTGGATGAAGATGACTCATAACGAAACTCCAGGGGGATTGAACACTACTGCTACAACAACAATAAAAAAAAATATTTCAAAGGGACCGAAATCGGTGTCTACAGAACCGAATACCGATCCGAAGCGCATATTTCCCTATCAACGAAATATTGATTTTTTGACATAAAGTCTAATATGAAGATATCGGTGAGTTGACTTTACTAATTTAGTTCGTTTCAGGGTACAGGTATCCCCAATCTGGCCGACTTCTATCAACTTCATTGTTTTTGATGCTATCGACATTAGATTCGGTTTGTGCACGTTTTCTGAAGTTCTAAGTAGCCTAAAAGCTGCCAGCTGCGATTTGAATGCGTCAAAGGACCAGCGACAACATGAAAAAAATCATGTTTTTAAATAGAAATATTGCTTTGTTTTAATTGAAACCTTAAATTTTATTTCTTTCCTGACTCTGCTTAAAACCAGTAGCGATAGAAACGGTTCTTTAAACACTCGGAACCGCACATCACTACTTTGCTAGCTGCCCACTCTATCGCTATCACTATACGAGTACCAGATTTAAATATTTAAAAGTATTTACGTATGTATTATATGTGTGCATGAGCATATGTATGTCTTACAAATGGGTGTAGCAATGCCATGTTTGTGGTTCGCCGCGTCCGTACTTATCATTCATTTGCATTTTACAACATTCGTGGTAGATAAGTTGAATATTTCAATGGAATGCTGGCGATTATTTATGTTAATTCAATTAAATTTACGTTAAAAGAAAATTCAAAAATATAATAGGTAAAGAATAACAGATAAAAGTTATTAGATGGAAGATAATGTATTACGGATAATAGATAGCAGATAGATATCTAATAGATACAAGATAATAAATAATTAATAATAATTGACAGATAGTAGCTAATAGTATACAAATAATAAATAATAGTCAATAGATACTAAAAATATATAATAAATGATAGATAATAGGTAACAGATAATTGTTACTAGATTTTGGTTAATATGTAGAAAATAAAAATAAAAGGTAATAAATAAAAGAATTTTTTTTTTGTGGGCTGGCGGAGTCATCGGACCGTACTTCTTCGAAAATGATGCCGGTAACGCTGCTGCGGTAAGTGGACGTCATCGTGACATGATAACAAACTTTTCATAGCCTCAATGAGTTGAAATGGACTTAGACAATATGGTCTCAAGAGGACGGTGCCACCTGGAATACTCTACGCATGAAACAATGGCCCCATTAAGAACATCTGCGGTCTTATTGAATTACCCTATACAAATAAAACTGGAGGGAGGTAAACGCGTTTCTAGAGCAGCACTCTCCACTGGGGCACCGAAATTGCGCATATGGAAACTGTGCATTTAGACATTATTTCGGTTTCAACCGAAACTGTGCATGCATGCATTATTTCGGTTTTTGTTATATGCATTATTTCGCTTTTCTAACGAAAGTGTGCATATGGATAATTTCGTTTTTTCTAATATGAATTATTTACTTCTACTTAGTAAGGGTTTTAATCCCTAAGCGCGGCTGAAAGCCGCCTACGCAGAGAAAAGTTCTGCGCAAAAATACTTCCGCTCCTCTTTTCCGGCAACACAGAAAGGAGAATTGTACTTAGTAAGGGTTATAATCTCTAAGCGCGGCCGAAGGCCGCCTACGCAGAGAGAAGTTCTGCGCAAAAATACTTCCGCCCTTCTTTTCCGGCAACACAGAAAGGAGAATTCTACTTAGTAAGGGTTATAATCCCTAAGCGCGGCCGAAGGCCGCCTACGCAGAAAGAAGTTCTGCGCAAAAATACTTCCGGCCCCCTTTTCCGGCAACACAGAAAGGAGAATTCTACTTAGTAAGGGTTATAATCCCTAAGCGCGGCCGAAGGCCGCCTACGCAGAAAGAAGTTCTGCGCAAAAATACTTCCGGCCCCCTTTTCCGGCAACACAGAAAGGAGAATTCTACTTAGTAAGGGCTATAATTGCTAAGCGCGGCCGAAGGCCGCCTACGCAGAAAGAAGTTCTGCGGAAAAATACTTCCGGCGCCCTTTTCCGGCAACACAGAAAGGGGAATTCTACTTGGTAAGGGCTATAATTGCTAAGCGCGGCCGAAAGCCGCCTTCGCAGAAAGAAGTTCTGCGCAAAAATACTTCCG
>NW_016162844.1:0-32189 GCF_001687245.7 Rhagoletis zephyria | reverse complement strand
TGCATTATTTCGGTTTTTTTCATATGCATTATTTCGGTTTTCAACCGAAACTGTGCATATATGCATTATTTCGGTTTTTTCGTATGCATTATTTCGGTTTTTTTCATATGCATTATTTCGTATGCACAGTTTCCATATGCACAATTTCAGGGTGCCCTCTCCACTCCACAGCATTTAAGAGCTCGCTAGATTATTACAACAAAATTTCATTAAGTTCCAGCTCATGCGAATTCGCAAAATTTTCTATGGTTCACTTCTATTTTTTTTCTTGAAAACGCACTGCCACATCGCCACCTCGCAAAAAACTACCAGATCGATTGATTTGGGAAAATGTTCTTTCCACATTTGCTGTGGCGACTGGATTGCAAAGGCTAGCTGAAACTATTTGTTCCAAAGAAGAAACGCTGCTCCTTTTCATTTTAAAAATGTGATCTTTCTAAAACATTGTAGACCTTCCAGCCATGGGCTTTTAAGGTAGACTAATTCAAACCATGTACCAAAATGCTAAAAAATATTTATTTCCGTTTGGGTTTAACTTTTTTACTGGGTCGGTGATATGAAGATGTAGCTCAAATCCCTATTAAGTGGTTCGAAGCCATTTCTACACAGGTAGATGAGTACCACCTAGAAAACCTGTGCTCTACCGCGATTTATAATTTTTTATAAGATTTTATAAGATTTTTATAAGATTTTCAATACACGCAAAAATGTGTCTAAACTTTGAGCTACATGATTAGACAGTAAACCACACTAATTCGAAACGCGTAGATTTTCATACCAAATAATTTTTGCATAATTATCCAACATTGATGTCATTGACGGTCCGATAACAAATTGTTTTTTTACGTCATACATACATACATATTATGACTCTTTTTTTGTTTATTCTTTAACGTATTTTGTTTGCCAAATACAATTTAACAACTCAATTCACTACGCCTAGCACCTGTGAACAGAAGTCATTTTAGTCACATTGTTTGCTCTGATGAAATTTCAATATTATTAGCACTTCGAACCTTTTTTTTTTTGCTATTCATATTTAATTATAAAAACAACAACAAGTTCGCTATTTGCACACCACCAGGCAAAGCAATGCTTTAATTGATTCCGCATTGGCGTTAATTTGCGTTCGATTAACACTCCAGGGGGGCTTTTCAATAAAATGAAATCATTAAATGAAATTTATTATGAAGCAATTATACAAAAATATATATTTCATACGTGTACATACATATTAACTATGCATACAATCCGTGGGCCTCTGCAATAACGATACAATTCAAAATTTGAAAAATAAATTCCGTTACTACTGTTACGGGGCTCATGTCGTTAATCCTTGTCAAATCTAGGTCTACTCTTTACTAAAGAAAGTAATAAGGATTGGTAGAGCTAGTAGTTAAGGTTCGAGATGGATAAGAAAAAGGTTAGAGACAAGAGACACGTAAAAGTAGTAAGAGTTTTGTTATTTTGGATTTCGAATTATGCCGATATTGCAGAGGACCATAGATATGAGTAATTTTGCTCTTGTCAGTGGAACAAAATTTTTCCTTCAGAAATGGGACAACTTCATCAGATTGTTAATCATTTACTGCCTTCCTCCCTCCTCGCCAGGCCAAGCAAAGTCTTATACAAAGGACACGCCAACCCCAGCCTCATTAACGGACGGATCTGTGTATTGTTTTTCTAGATCAGTTCATTTACCAAAAATATTTTAATTTTCAGTTTGCATTGTGAATGAAAAAATATTAAGCTTTGAAGGACTGTCTGCTGCTCTCAAGAAAACCGAATTATTCGTATAAATGGCGCACAATAAATGAAAAAAAAAATTTTTCTTACAAATTTCTTAAATCAGTATGCTGCTTTCCAGAAAAGAAATGTTCGTAAGTGTATTTCTTCAAAAAAGTTTACAAGAAAAGCAAAGTACTTTTTCAAGCAACAGAAATAATCAGAAATATTTTATGTGAATTTTATTGAGAACTGCAGACGGCCCTTTAGGGGAAAAATCTTTAGAAATATAAAACTCGTACACGGCGCACCCTGGCGTATGAGTAACATTTTTCCTGCTCATAGTTATTTCTTACAAGAAAGTTCCAACACAATTTTTTTTATTTATCTATTGTTTTTCTTTGTTATTCGCTCGATTTCAATAACAAAACAAAAACTTTTCCATGTTAAAGCGCGAATATTTTTTTCATAAAATTTAAAATATCTTGGGAAATGACCTAATTTAGAAAAAAATAAGATTCGTGTTTCGACATATTTTTTTTTTGTTATGGCTTTTCAAAATTTGAGATTTTGCCACATAGTCATTTATATTTATTTTTAGACTAGATCCCATTTGACCAGCATACCACTAGTTCCATGCTCTCAAAGCGGAATCGGGTGCACACCGACCTTCAACTGTTAGATTTGGATTTAGCTTGGAACTGTGGAAAAAGGTGGCTATCGCTTCGAATCATTGGAAATAGTAAATAACTACATATATAGAGCTTCCCAGGCCCCATTTGTAGAACATTATATATGTTGGGGCAGATGCACTAGCTTAGGTTGAAAGGGCTGTCAGGGCATAGATGCACTTATGAGCACCGTTGTAAGGTGAGTTTCAAACTAGTAGGCTAATTACACAGGACCACAAACCCCAGAGACGGTTTTGCCACGATCAGGACCCTTGCACCATCAGTACTCTTGGTTTTTAGCAAGCATTCTGTGGCGTCAGAGGTCAGTCTTCGAGAAATCAATGCAAGATCCGAATTTGGCATTGCCACACCTCTACTCTTGCTATGAGACATTGGGGCGTTCGCCGATTGGACATTGGGGCAGGCCCTAAGGAGCATAGCCAAAGTTGTCCTTCTATTACAACGTTTCCAGATAATTTGGATGCCACTGCATCCGCTAAAGGACCACAGGTTTCTAAAGGTATAACCTCCGCCAGCCTGGGCCTCTTACTAGATGCACTAACTACAAAAGAGGATTTCTACCCTCTGAGTTTCGCTTCCAGATTTCGCCTCCTTCTCCTCCTCTTCTGCCCCTCTTCTGAGCTAAAGCGAACGACTTCTCAACGTACAGCCTTTGTAAGCAAATGGTCCTCTTCCAACTCTAGAAGCAGAGTGGATTGATCCTACTTTAACGCTCTCCTCAAAAATGCGCTCCTGGTCGTTGGCACCGAAGAATTTAGTGACTTCTGGGGCCTCCAGAATCCGTGCCCCTACTGCAAGTGCGGATGGATTTCCACAATTATAGGTACCACGTGAAATATTAAAATCCGCGCAAGGGTTGGTGGGTATTTCAGTTGGTATTTTTCCCGTCATCCTCCTACTTCCCGAGACGCAGTAATGCCAATTGGGATACTAATACCAAAAGGAGTTTAGTCGCGTTTTACGCCAAGCATGCCTTGCTGCGGATATATTGTCACCCCTAGCCGCAGGACCTAAATGCTGCAGGACATATGCTGCTGCAAGGTCTTTCCGGCCAATGGTTGACAGGAGGCAGTCAAGAGGCTCACAAGGCTGCAACTATTAATTGGGTTGGGCGTACGGATAGAACACTCTCCCACTGAAATTCAATAGCACATTGGATCCTCAATGTCGCAGCAACTAGGAGGTCAAAGAGGTGAAATCGTCTCGAAATTTGCTCTTAAACTACTCAGCTTTTATAAGACGGTGGTCAAAAGACATGGGTGGCATTTAGTTACAAACTAACTAGTTTGCTGATTACTAGTGATGAGCCTGGAATTTGATTCCATGTTCCAACAGGGTATGTCGCCATAAACGCATTGATTTGAATTTGAATGCAGATATGCACATATGGATGCGGATGATTTCTCGTGTACGTATTTACATAAATTTATATGTGTTTGCCGTAAATTTGTGTGTGGCTTTTCACATCTGTATTTATCCATTTATGTGAAGGGCTTTGCTACCTTTTAATTTTCCGTAAAAATGAACTAATATACGGAATTAAAAATAATTGAAAAATAAAATGCTTTCAGTAACCACAAATGATAAAAGCACAAATTTCCCGCAACAAATTTACAACAATTGCTTAGTTTTACGGAGGTCTAAAGTTCAAAGTTGCACAAAGGGTTTTATAAAAACAAAAAACGTAAACAAAAATTAAATTGATTAAATTGTTCGCCGGATTAAGTAACATAGATAGTGTGCTTTCAGAAATATTAAAAAAAAAAATGTTTTATTCACCCTTTCCTTGACACTCAGTGCTGCCAGTTTTGCAGCGAGAGGTGTCATTTTCCTGCCACAATTTTAAAAATTTCCTCCACTTCCATTTTCTCTACATTTCACTATTTCATATACACATAATATTAAGTGCAATTGCAAAAATGTTGCCAACAATAATTCTTGTCAGATATCAAAAACACCTGCCACATGCCAATGCAGCGCCAGCAACAGCAGAAGCCGCCAAGTAGTAGCCAGGCATGCGAGCAGCAATGTGCTACTGTGGCCAATTCACTCGAACGCGCGAGCCTATGAGATATCAGCGACCAGTTAAGGTGCTTTAAACAATATCTATCATTGCAGCACCAGCCAAATGGCTCCTTAACAAGGCAGCGGCGCAACAATCATAAAGTAGTAGGAAAGCATTAATGTTGCGCGCACTCACTTGATGCGAATCATATTTCGCTTTGAGTTAAGCGAGTTGAGCTGAATGGAGTGTGCTAGAGTGAAGAATATGAAAATGCGCGCACATGCCACATGCCATTTGCAAAAGCAGCGCTATTTGCAGCCACTTTTTGTAAACGCATAGAAAGCGTTCGTTTGTTGCTCAAGCTTGGCGCATTTAATAAAAAGTATACTTTCAACTGCCATTGCATTGCACTCCAATCATTTTTTGCAGCCATCAGATGGGCAATAAGCGCACCCAGTTGCCCCACAGTCAGTGAGCAATGCATCAGTGGTGGCGTTAACTTCCTGTCCGGCTTGAAAAGAAAATATTTTACTCCTAAGCGCTGTTTTGTGTATAGCGCGGATTGCTGACTACTGGCGAGATAGCCGACTGCTGTTGCCAGCATCTTGCTGCTGCTGTTCAAGTGCCAATTCGTGTAAAAATCAGCACGGAAGCCGCAGCTCCTAGAGGCTTTTACGTCTCGAAGTTAGCTAGGCAGGCAGGAAGTGGCTTAAATCAAAACTCATGCCTTTTAGGCTCAATCACGGCTGCAGCAATGAGTGGTCTGTTGGGAAGTCGAAGCCAAGAAGTAAAGAAAACTGGCGAACTGTAATTTGAATCCGAAAGCTATTTTTTCATACTATGTAAAGAAGCGTTCGTTTTTTTATTGGTGAATTTATACCACTCATACTCAAGACAGTGCCCCGCGGAAATAACTCTTNGAATCCGAAAGCTATTTTTTCATACTATGTAAAGAAGCGTTCGTTTTTTTTATCGGTGAATTTATACCACTGATACTCAAGACAGTGCCCCGCGGAAATAACTCTTTAAAGCAGCGATGGGCAGAGAGAGCTTTTACTCTGCACGCGCCTATACAAAATGTATAGAAAGCTTGAAAGAGCTTTGTCCGCGGGCAAGGCGGTGCCCATCAACGCTTTAAAGCACATAGGCTAAAATCTCTCTCTTATCATCACTGAGTTATGCATAACAGTGATGATCAAATAGAGCTTTGTTTTTAAAATATAGAGAGCGCCTAATAAAGTTCTGGTTACATGCAGTGTTTTACTCAACACCATTTGACAATTCACGAGCTTTTATGCTGAGCGCATCTACGGAGAACAATGTTGATCAGAGAGAGCCTTCGTTGTGAGAACTTTAAAGAGTTCTGTCCGTGGTCGCTGATTAGAGTATCGCTGATTTAAAACCTATAAAAAGCATTTCTGATTGCTTAAGTTTCGATTGTGACGGATTTATAGCAAGGACGGGCATAGAAAGCTTTTCCTCCATACACATATGTATCATATTTCAGAAGATCTAAGCGCATGCACCGTTTAGCTCTCAACTATTTATAAATATGCCTACAAAACGGTCATGGGCAGCAGTTTGGAAACGTAAGGAGCTTTTAAAGCTTTCCTTAAACTTACTATAGTCACGTGTAGGATAAAAGCTCTCCCTGGCACATCTCCTATATACGGTTGCAATGCGAATCATAAACATTCACTTAACCTTTCAAAATCACAAACAGAATTTTAAATTTTTAATAGCTATGCAAAAGCTCATGTCGGCAAATGAATTGCTGTTTCGGCGATCTAACCCCTTTTAGGAGGGCGAAGTATCTCAGAAGTTGTTCGTGCATAGCCTACATTTGCTACGTATCTTTCTGATCAGGGCTGGCATCGAGTCAAACCCACCTACTGTGTATGCCAGAGACGACTACACCACAACGCCACCTCAGTCGAGTGCAATGCTTGCGACGGGTGGAATCACCCCAGAGTCTGCTCAGGCCTACGGACTCATCGGAAGTGGACCATATCATTTGTGTCCCCCTGCTGCTCAAACAGAGCAGTCTTCAGGGCTAGCCCCAGTCCACCTGAGCAACTCAACACAAACACCACAGCACCACAACCACGACAGACCACGACAGACCACACAACAGCCACAACCGCAGCACCACCCACACGCCGCACGGTGTGTCAGACCAGGATATTCCGTAACGTGATATCAGTCAAGTGCAACACCTGCCTTGGCTGGTGCCACTTTAGGGCATGTTCAGGTCTGCGCACCACGCGAGATTGGACGATGAACTTCGAGGGCCAGTGTTGCGATGCACGGTCGCATACCCCAATTGCGACGCTGCCCACTACCACCACAGGGCGGCACCTTCCACAGCAGCGCACACAGCCAATGGCGACACGGCAGCACACATCCCTCACACCCCACATCACAACACGTCTCCCGAACCACATGACGCTCCTTCAATTCAACTGTAATGGATTTCAGAGCAAGATCGAGGAGATAACCGTTTTTATGGGAAGGCATGGTATATTGATAGCTACGGTCCAAGGGACGAAGTTGTACAGCAATTCAATATTGTTGAATTGCGCCGCATACAACGTGCATCGTCGAGATCGAAAGCGAAATAATGGTGTTGGCTTAGCGTTCAACACGCATCTCATCGTGCTGCGGCTGTTCTAGCCGATGAGTATGACAACCTTCGTCAGGCCGATCCCAGAATTTCCCCTATCAGGGATCTCTACACGGAGATTTGGCAGCTTGTGAACGTACATAAGCGCAAAAAGTGGGAAGAACATCTGAAGACTTCGCTTCTGGTGTGAGTAAGCTTTGGTCAACCATGAGGTCACTGTCCAAACCGACGACAGGTTCGAGATTTATTTCGGCGACCATGCTTCGTCGGACCCGGACATTTGTACATTTTTTTATTGGGATATTGGTACAAAATAGAAAAATTGGGACGACGATTGGGATACAGGGAACTTCTATTGCAAAATTTGAACAAATTGTTTTTCGTGATGGGCNCGGCGACCATGCTTCGTCGGACCCGGACATTTGTACATTTTTTTATTGGGCTATTGGTACAAAATAGAAAAATTGGGACGACAAATTTTTTGTAGTCATACGATTGGCGCAATACAGCGAACTTCTATTGCAAAATTTGAACAAATTGTTTTTCGTGATGGGGGCAAAGAAAAATATTTGTGCATTCACACGATTGGGATACGTTTTCCACCAAATTTTGGGCAAATTTACATTCATGTGAAACTGCCTTTAGAGCTTTTTGAACATTTCACATTTTTCCTACTTGGGTAAGTAAAAAAAATATTGTTTCCCTTATCACTTAAACTGCCACCTTTTTGTTTCTGTTATTGCGTCGCTGGCTCACTTGAGAAAGTGCAAAAATTAATTAGCCTGACTTATGGCAATGGCGTTGGCAACTTATGGTGTAACAAATATAAAATGCTATTAATAACTGACCAGCAATAATAAAGAATATTTTTCCTATGTATGTATGTATGTATTGCCATACAATTAATTATTGCCAACTTTATGCACCAAATATTTTTATAAGGTACAATGCATAGCAAAATTTATTTTCTTTGAAATGGTGCCGTATGTGCCAGGTGAGCCGTCTGAGACTGCTCTGCCGCTGGAGGGAAAATAATTTTTCATCATAATGTCAGTAAAAGTGTGAAAAATTGCAAAGTATGTTGCCAAGGCATACATTTTCATTTTGATATTCACACAGCTACGCATCGAAGTCTATTAATTAATACAAATGCACACATGCAGCCCAGCAAGAAAGTATTGTATGTACATATATACTTATACACACTTAATACAGACTTATGTAAGTCCATCGATGACATAGTCGTCGCTTCATATTTGCCTATCAGCAACATATGTTGCATACTCACTTGTCATACGTGCACACATATGTAAATGAACACTCCAACTTATATATGCACATACATACATTTTGCATTAATTAATGAATTGTGTGCCTTAAATGGCCACACATAGTCCTCTACATTCAAGTGGTGCAGACGATCAGTAGCTTACACGCAAGCTCTTATTTTACCACCTACCATTATTTTAATAAAAATCTGAAAGTGTCTCTATGGTCACCTTCGCTCCAATGGCTTCATTAAATCCATATCTGGATATTAACTGCCTCCACCTGAGTACTGGTAGGTGCTTTTGCCGCAAATTTACTACGCAAAGCTGAAGCTGCAGTGTGGCTTACCCTCAATAGCTCTTAATGAAAGTTGAGTGTTGGTTAAACTGCTTGCTTGCTTGCTCGCTTGCTTACCACGTAGGCGGAAGAGTTATTAATTTTGATTAATAACCTTTGATAGCACTGAGTGGTACTCGCAAAGTGCTGGCTTGTGAGTTATGCTCAATGGACGAGAACTGTAAAGGAATCAGCCATCACTGCAATATGCTTAATAAACCACTTACAAGCAGGTGAAGCGAATTATTTTTTTTCCTTTAACCAGAGCGCATTTATTTGACTAGATTAACATATCGCACACCTAGACCCAAAATGAGCTAACTCAAAATTCAGAGAGGAAAATATAACTACTTGTGGATCGTACAGACTCAAAGAAATTAATAAAAAAACAGGTATATAAAACAGTAGTTTTTAGGTAATGTATATAATCATGAAGAAAAACATATTTGCATTAATTGCAAAAAAAACGCCTTAAATACTTTTGAAGTGATGTGAAGTTTTATCGATTATTTATCGATTTTGTTATCGACCATTTATCCATTTTGACATGATATTTTTATCGATTTTGTTATCGACATTTTTATCGTTTTTCTAAGCGATTTATATTGTCGATTTTTTATCGATTTTTTATCGAATTTGTTATTGATTTTTTATCAGTATTTTTATCGATATTTTTATCGATTTTCTTATCGATTTTGGTACCATTATTATTATCGTTTTTGCTATCGAAATTTTTATGGAATTCGTCATCAATTTTGTTATCGATATTTTGCTGGATGTTGCTATCGATTTTGTTACCGATAGAGTATGAAGATAAAAATTAAAATAAAGGAAAACAGAATAGCATAAATGTCATTAGCACAAACAGGGGTAGAGTTAGGGATCTAAATAGGAAAAATACAACCTTAACCTTAAGCAAAAGCACATGTATTTATATATATTGGTTATAAGACATAATAGATATATAACGTAAGTTTCACTTCCCCAGTGTGGCCCATGCGCACTTATTTTTTATTTTTANTACAACCTTAACCTTAAGCAAAAGCACATGTATTTATATATATTGGTTATGAGACATAATAGATATATAACGTAAGTTTCACTTCCCCAGTGTGGCCCATGCGCACTTATTTTTTATTTTTTTTTTTGAGTGGATCGCACTTAAGATCTAGGTGTGCGATATGATCATTTACATACATATATGTTGCTTATTGGATCTAACATAGTTAAAAAGCTTGCAAAAGCTAAACACCTAGACAATGAATATTTTTGAAGAAAGTCATTGAAAATCTGTCCGATAGATACTTCGAGAAAATGTTCCATTTTGGGCAACGAAAAACTTGGTTCCACAAGAAAGGAGTGCTAAACTTGCTGGTGTATACTATTCCAACTCATTATGCTACTCCCAGATGGGTCATTGATAATTGAATATGAATGTATATCTAAAAGTCGGCTGTAACTTAGTATATAACCCTGGGTATTAGATGTTTATTGATTTACTTATTGTTACCGACGATCTTTTTATACAAATTCAACGATAGTATTAAATACAAACACCTTTGTAATAAAAATGGCCTGAGCGTATAATTATGAATTCCGAAATGATCTGGCACATTAAATTGAAGTGGGAGGCGATAGGAGGGTCTTTATGTTCTTCTATACTCGGGGAATATACTAGAACACCTTTGAAACAAATATGTATTCTATTCAGATACTAGTTAGCTTTAGTGTCGATCGTTTACTTGGATCAGCCGAACGTATTCACATGCACCTCAGCGCGGTTGTTATAAGAGAGTCGCACGGAAATTTTTGTGTGTTTTTAGAATATTCTTGTACATTATTGGCATGTTTGCAAATGTAAAATTGTTCATAATTCATAATTTCTTTATATATTTTTTTTGCCTAAAAAGTAAAAAAACATTTATTTTTTTATTTTAGTAAACTAAATATTGATTTATTGTTATTTATATTAGCTGAATTTAATAAATAAGCAATTAAAAAACAATATTATTTGTTATAACTCATTTATTTATACATATTTCGGCCTTTTTTGTATATGGGTACCCGGGTACCCCGGTTGTGCACACAAGGGTTAAAGATGTATGTATGGAAATATCCTATACCTTCAGATTTTAGTAAGCTTTCAAACAGTTTTTTACACATCAAATATAGTCATACCTTGTATACGGGTAGAATCTTGATTAAAGAGAATTTTCATATTTGGCTCTAAAAAAGGAACTCATTGCAAATTAAATGTGTTTTCATAAAACTTTGAATTATTTTAAGGTAGGAATACGTCTGCCGTTAAAAAAAAAAGAATAACAAATCGTTGACCTGCTTTAATATTCATATTCAGATATGAAGTATTTCTAAGGGCTTTAGCAACATTGACTAATCATATGTGTATATATGTATGAATGTATGTATGTAAGTGTACAGTATTCTGCTATAGAAAACCTACATTTCTATACGCAAGACCAGTAGTAAGCCAAGTAATATATAAATGAATTTGAGGTCTCCTGGGAGACCCATAGTTCAGGGCAGATCGAAACGTAACGCACAGGAAAACCTGTACACTGCTTAAGCGCACAGGGAGAAGTCAAAAAGCTATTCACAGCAAATTTATGTAAATTCACATACGCATATTCAATGTATTTACAACAACAAAACACAGCTATGTTATTCATTTGCTACGCATGCTACACTCCTCAAAGATAAATGCTCGTATGTATGTATGTATGTATATATGACTAGTGGCACGTTGCAAGTATGCAATTGGGAATGCAATGAACGCAGCGTGAATGAAATTGATTTATGGACTGTCGCAAAATAGTCGAATATGCGTGTAGAAATTATTTTCCATGCAACATTAATGAAGACTAGAGATAGAACTAACTGAGAAAGACAAGGCCAGAAGCGAAAAACGTTATGTAAGAGCAGTAAAGCTTTGGTTACTGAGCAGCTGTTGTAATAACTTTTTTCTTGTTTTGTAGTAATCATTGTAATATTTGTTGTTGTTGATTTTGTCAACCAAGAAACGCATGCAAATTTTAATGCCTCGTGTGTGAACATGAAATGACAACAAATTGCAAAAATCGCCGAGAAAATTAGTAGATAAATGAAAAGCGTAGTAGCGCGCACAGCAGCAACCTGCAACTTACTATTCACACTGTGTTTGGCATACAATGTTGCAGCAACATGAAAAAACATAAAGCCATATGACATTGCAATAATTCATCGCAAAGCAACAGAACCTAAGTTGGCTATGCTCTTTTGATCTCAGCAAAAAACTATCGCCATTAATAAATATGTTAATGAGCAACGGCAATGGTAGGCTGGCGCGAGCGGCATGTTGCAACATTGTATCATAACTATTTGCCTATTAGTGTTAAAAAATGCGTGCGAATCGCGTGCATAAGTTTCGTTGGCTGCCGTTGATTTGCAACCACTCACACAGACACACACACATCGGCACAGTGGCACGTATGTAAGTAGCCAAACGCCCGTTGTTGCACTAATTAATGTTACAGCACCATCAAGCAGCAGGTTTCGCAACATGTCTAGCAACAATTGCATGATGGGTGGAAAAACACTTGCCGCCATTGAATTNTAATGTTCGGCTCCGCCCGAACTTAGACTTTCTTACTTGTTGTTGTTGTTGTTGTTCNTATTGCCGCCGTGGCTACAATTGGTTGCGAGCGTTGGCACTGTTTTTGTTGTTGTTGTTGTTGCTGGCGACAAGTGATCGCCACATGACTGGCTGTCAGATTGTGTGAACCAAATGCATAAAAGTGTAAAGCGTAGTAAACGAAGAGTTTCTAATTAAGCAGACACTGCCGCTCATCGTTGTTGTTGTTGCTAACATGTATACATATATGTATAAGACTATTTACTATAGCCATAAAACGGATGAGAATAGTCAGTTTGTGGCACTAATGAATCAGGAAAGATCCATCCGCACTCACATGCACGCCTGTATATGCATTTAAGTCTGCTTTTGCATCGATTTGTGTGAAAAAGGCGGCGCGTTGCACGTTGAGGTGTTGCAATTAATTGAAACGTTCGCACTTTACCTTGCAACGGATGCAGATGACATGAGCGAAGATAAAAATTACTCGCCGCTATATATGTTGCTGGGTGTATAACGGGAGTTTATTTTAATTGAAAAGCTCACGCTTTTAGTATTTTCCCTTTAAATTGATGGAGCTGTTTAATTAAGTTAAAATAATAATAATACTCTTAGTAATAAAACTAACAAGAACAGCATCCCTAGCGGGGTGGAGTGGAAAGAAGATATCAACATTCCATATGGTAAGGTGGGAGGAGATATCTTCCCATGAAACTCTCCTCTAAAAATTTATTTTCGGTTGAGGTTTCAGCTATGATTACGGAGAGCATTCGTACCGATTTTGGCGGGACAGTGCCGATTTTGAGAAAATCGTCCCACTGAATATTTTTTAAAATTCGGGATGTATAACGCACGGTGCACATTAGAGCGATACGATATCAAAGCTGCATCGACACCGTCGCAGTGCACATTAGAGCGTTACGACACGCGATAACGTATGCGGTGTGATAGCAAACCGTGTGGCACGGCCGATACCGAAGCGATATAATGTCGCAGCAGTGTCGCATGCGGAAAAAAAATGGTGGGTAGGCCCCGTGGCCAAAGTAATCANGATATAATGTCGCAGCAGTGTCGCATGCGGAAAAAAAATGGTGGGTAGGCACCGTGGCCAAAGTAATCATGATTTATCATTCCTGCTTGATTGTAAGTCATCGTAATCGTAATCATATTCGAATCCTCAATGATAATCGTATTCATACTCGTATTCGTATTCCTATGTGTATTTAAAATCGTAAAAGTAAAAAAAAAAGGAAACCCAATTAGCCAAACGACTTCATAACGATGCGCGGTGGGACGTATATAAGCTGCGGCCAGAATTAGTAACCGTATTAGATATTCGCTGAAATTTCGTATATGTGCTATTCGGCATTTAGGAATTAAGAAATGTGAACAATGGTAAAATTCACCGCGCTACCGCACCCACAGCTTTTGTGGGCGGAAATAGTAAATGTTATCCGATTTTGATGAAATTCAGAGCATAGAGTTTTAACGAGAAAAGCATAAATCTGAAAGATCGTCAAAATCGGTTTATATTATCGTCCAGTAATTCTAGAAAAATAGGCGCAAATAAAAAAAAAAAAAATCTTTTTTGATGAAATTCGGTGCGCCCTGCTCGTTTAAGCCAAAATTTTCCAACTTGGAAAATAATAAAGAATTTCTTATTCCTGCGCCCACCTCCTACACAACTTTTTGCCTAAAAGAACTAAGTTTTATGAATTTTGGAGAAAATTGACAGACACATTTATTTTATCTCTAAAGAAGCTCCAACAAAAGCTGAGCAGGACTCTTGCAATCGAAAACGGATCTCGTCCAAAGAAGCGTTCATTTTTGGCTGAATCTTGAATATGATTAATATAATGGCGAGCCATTAATATCTACACTTTCTTCAATTTCCATTTTATATTGCATATTATTTATTTTATGTACACATCAGAGTCTTTTCCTTCAGCTCNTCCTATGTGTATTTAAAATCGTAAAAGTAAAAAAAAAGGAAACCCAATTAGCCAAACGACTTCATAACGATGCGCGGTGGGACGTATATAAGCTGCGGCCAGAATTAGTAACCGTATTAGATATTCGCTGAAATTTCGTATATGTGCTATTCGGCATTTAGGAATTAAGAAATGTGAACAATGGTAAAATTCACCGCGCTACCGCACCCACAGCTTTTGTGGGCGGAAATAGTAAATGTTATCCGATTTTGATGAAATTCAGAGCATAGAGTTTTAACGAGAAAAGCATAAATCTGAAAGATCGTCAAAATCGGTTTATATTATCGTCCAGTAATTCTAGAAAAATAGGCGCAAATTAAAAAAAAAAAAATCTTTTTTGATGAAATTCGGTGCGCCCTGCTCGTTTAAGCCAAAATTTTCCAACTTGGAAAATAATAAAGAATTTCTTATTCCTGCGCCCACCTCCTACACAACTTTTTGCCTAAAAGAACTAAGTTTTATGAATTTTGGAGAAAATTGACAGACACATTTATTTTATCTCTAAAGAAGTTCCAACAAAAGCTGAGCTAAGGCAAGCAGGACTCTTGCAATCGAAAACGGATCTCGTCCAAAGAAACGTTCATTTTTGGCTGAATCTTGAATATGATTAATACAATGGCGAGCCATTAATATCTACACCTTCTTAAATTTCCATTTTATATTGCATATTATTTATTTTATTTACATATCAGAGTCTTTCCCTTCAGCTCTACAATAAAAATTCAATAAATTTTACAGGAACTCGCAGTTCCTCGCAGCTGGAACTATTTGAGATATGACACGAATATTTAATGTTTACTTGTCGTAAGTATAATTAAGCTCGCTTCCTAGGTCCTTTTTAAATTTCCCTTTTTAAAGTAAGCACTCGAAAAATTGTATACCCACACAATTATGCAGAATTTCAAGGTAGACTGTTTTATACATTTTAAATGAAATTTAAAGCAATTCTTGACCACACAAATATTCAAAAACTGTTTATCAATCAGACTGGCTTTTTATATATCCGCACAAGTGGAAAATTGAATTCAAATTACCTGCGACAAAGTCAAACTTTTTTCTTACAAATTTATTTGTTCGCATTGTTCCTATTTTAAGCTCGTGTCATGATTGAAAATATGCATTTTTATCAAAACTTCTTTTTGGTTTGGGTTACTTTTGACCGCTGTAGTCCCATTGTGCAACGTCGTTTCCGACTAGCTCTGGTGAACAATTTGTTCGCCGGCGACGTTCGCCAACGAACCGAGTTGAACGTTCTTTATGCCTGTGTTTTCATAACTTTTGTTTAGCATTTCGAGCTTTTGGAAATCACAAAATTTACATATTTTTCTAACGAATCATACTAGATATTTCCAATTTAGCATTTATTGTTTTCATTACTTGTTCACTACTTTTGTTAGATATGCTAATTGATTGAAATATGAACTCATTTAAGTCTTTAAAAAATCTTATGCAATCCAGTTAGCACATTCTTGAAATAATAACGTTTTAACAAACTAACTTATTCATAAATATGTATTCGCCTCATGTAGCTAAATACATACATATTATGTAACGAAGGAAAAATAACACCAACTAATTTTTTGCAAGTGCAAATTGTGCAAATTAACAACAGCGCATACCTAAGAACTACTGGTAGTTGGCAAATGTAAGTCCAAAAAGTCTCAAGTTCATGAAGTTCTGCCCTGCTGTTTTTCGGTTCATAGGCGTGTACCTCAAGTGCTCAGGCTAAGGCAAAAGCGGAACCAAGTAAATAATTGAACTCCGCTAAACTTTCATTTCATTTGTATTTATTTTTTCATTTAACTTTTTTTGCTACAGTAAAAAAAATGTTTCTATTGTGCTGGGCAATGAAATGAAAAAACATAAGCAAAACGAAAACCAATGCAGAAATGTTAAAGAATTTTTCAATTAGCCATAATCCACGGTCATTGCTGCTAATTGGCAATATTTAAATACCTGTAAGTAAGTACTGGAAAAAAAGAGGGGCTTTCCTATTTAACTCGAGTAGGTAAGTTGTCAGTAGTACAGCTGCCTGGCAGCATATGCTTGTAAATAAACCTTGGACAAGCATGCACATTAGGGTGGTCCAAAAATGCATGTGAAAAAGTAAAACCGAAATTTTTATGCACTCACCCCTGGGATTGCTCTATACCGAATAGATATACCCTCTAATTTTTTATTTTGAAATCAAAAAAATATTTAGAGGTCGCTCAAAGTGTCCAAAGTTTGCCATGTATTTTATATGGGGAAAAAACAACTTTTCGTAGAAATGGTATAGAATTATTAAAAATCATTATTTTTCTATCGGAAGCCGCTGTTTATCTGCAGGATACTCCCAGTAATAATAACCAATTGTTTGTTTAACCATTTTTTCATCGCAACTATAATTTATAGGTCCGTCAAAAACCCCGAAAAATGCAATAAAAAATCTCTAATATAAAAAAATAATTGTTGAATAAACAATTGGGTATAATTATTGAAAGTCTTCTGAAGAGAACCAGAGTTTTTCGATCGAAAAATATTTATTCTCAAGAATTCCTTACCATTTCTACGAAAAGTTGTTTTTTCCCATATAAAATACATGAAAAACTTTTGGCGCTTTGAGCGACCTGTAAATATTTTTTGATTTCAAAATAAAAAAATAGGGGTATACTTTTTTTCGATATAGAACATTCCTACTTTACTGTTTTTGGACCATCTTAATGTACATACATTTATCAAATGAAATTTTCAATTTTGTTCAAAATCGCTGTAAAAAGTAATAAAAATATATTTATGACAACTTTGAGCATAAGTAGCAACGGCTAGTGGCCACCAGTCAGCGTCCATCATCCACCATGCAGCAATGATGGCTTCCTTTCCAGCTTTGTGTGTCCACAGCCTGCTGTTTTACGAGCCAAATTTCAATAATATGTACTGAAGAAAAAAATTAACTGCTCCAAACGAGATTGCATTGTTGCAGCCAGTCGGGCAGCCGTGCAGCCGTGCAGTCCGGCAGCTGGGTAACTTGTGAATGAGAGTGAAGAATGTGTCCTCCGTGAAGTTGTAGTTGATGTACCTCAGCCGCTAACTGTTGCATTTCCCTGCTACCTCAGAGACTTATTGTATTTTTTTAATGACTTTTGCTGGCATTTAAACAGTAATAAAAACACATATTAGTGTGAACGACCTACGTTAGCCGCCTAGCGCGGATAAAACAGCCAGCCAAAGTGGACAGACGAAGGAAGACAATGGGTGGTAGGCTGGCAGTCAAAATATTCAAATGGTAGCTAATATTATGTGGTTAGTTGGAAGGCAAATCACATTTATGTGTGTACCATCCAAGCAATCTCACAGGATCGTGATTATAGTGGTGGCAGTGTACGAGGATGTACCGGACGGTGGATGGTGAAATAAGTGGCGCGCTATTTCAATTGTCACTGCTAAGAAAGTACACATGGAAAAATGAGCGAGTGAATGGAAGGAAGTTAAATATTGATAGCGCTATCGATATTGGTATCGATAAAGACAAATATCGACGAGGACAGGGGTAAAAATTTCAATTAATATTTAGAAATTAACATGTGATAGCAGGTAATAAATATCAAGGAAAATATTGAAAATCATCGACAAACATATCGTCAATAATCAGTAAATATATTGGCAATTATCGATATATTCATGGAACACATAACTGTTAAGCTGACAAATGCATCGATAAAGGTTTAAATAAACATTCAAGTACCGATATCGATACAAATAAAGAAAATCATAATATCTGGGACCATATCGAAAATGACGAAAAATTCATCGACACGTATTTAAATAACAGTATTGTTACGAATAGCTGTAAATATTGATAACGATATGCATAACAATCTATAAAGCTATCGTTTACAAGATCGGTAGGTATTTCTATACCGATGCATGTGTGTATATCTATGCAGAGCCGTTCACAGGTTAGTTGACGCTCGGTTGTATGGTGTGATTAAAAATATTTAGCTTAAATGACCACCAGCTAACCAGATATCATAGTGAGGTGCCAGCGACAGAATACTCGATGCGTTTGGGAAGATCTTAGGCTCTCCTCTGATTAACTCATCAGAAAAATCGTCAGCGTACAGAATTAAATCCCGCACACGGAAGACATTAGCCCCAAAACGCTCCTCTGCGTAAGCCGAGCTGTTTACACCTCAAGCTCGCAAATATTCTTCCATGTCCTGGTTTGCGCCCAGCATAACTGAACTCTTTTATCCAAGAACATTGCACTGATAGACAAAGGTCTTCCATTCTACTTTATGCCTCGAGCGTAACCATTTTAGCTAGCTAATATGGTATATGGGTTCCTACAATATTACTCTGGCCAGGTACCCTTTATAATTTCGACTGGGAAATATTCTAATGCATGTCATAAAGTGGTTTGGATACTACCGAAAAAGCCTGCAGTTATAAAGGGTGTATACAAAAAAAATTTGGTCGACAAAAAACATTTATTAAATCCACATTTCTACAGTTATCGAGGAAGCTTTTACATATTTAAAAGCCNAAAAATTATAAATCGGAAGCGTAAAATAGTATTGTGTTAAAGGGTGTATACAAAAAAAATTTGGTCGACAAAAAACATTTATTAAATCCACATTTCTACAGTCATCGAGGAAGCTTTTACATATTTAAGAAGCTTAGAATAAGCTGTTGATAAAAAGTATAAGGTTTGTTTATTTATTCATATCATATGCGAAATATCGGACTTTTGAGTTAATACCACTCATTAGACGCTGCACATCATTTTGAGTGATTTCAGACGATACCTCAGTCCTTTTTGATCGAAGGTCTTCTTTGGTTTTGGCAATTTTCTTTGTTTTTAGAAGTTTTCTTTTCATTATAGCCCAATACTTTTCAATTGGTCTTAGTTCGGGGCAATTCGGTGGGTTGGCTTCTTTCGGTACAAAATCGATATTTTTCTCTTCATGCCAGTTCTTAGCCAAATTTCCATAATGACAACTTGCCAAATCTGGCCAAAAGAGCACAGAGCCCGTGTGAAGCTATACCAATGGCAGAAGTCGTTTCTTCGAACACTCTTTGACGTAAATTTGTTGATTTATTGTCCCAGAAGTTACAAAAACGTTGCTTCGCAAACCGCATTTACAAATCGCTTGCCAAATCAAAAATTTCTTTGCAAACTTATCCACTTGTTTTCCTTAAACTTAGGTGCAACATCGTCTCTGCCCTTAGCCGTATAGAAACTCTGACCTGGAAGCTGATTGAAGTCCGCTTTAACGTAGGTTTCATCGTCCATGATTATGCAGTCGAAATCGTGAACATAATTATCGTACAACTTTCGCGCTCGTGCTTTGGCGGTGGCATTTTGTTTGTCGTTTCTATTTGGCGTTAAAAGGACTTTAAATGATTGCAAACCTCTCTCCTTCCGAACTTTTTGAACGTATCCTTGCGACATGTTAACTTTTTTAGCTACATCTCTGATAGAGTCCAGGATTTTCCTTAAAAATACGTACCACTTCATTGGTTTTTTTTTGAAGTAAATCTTTTTTTTCCGCCACTTCCCACTTTTCTTTCTGTATTTAAACGTTCGTTAAACTGTTTGAGCACATAAGTTACAGTCGACTTAGGAACTTTCAATGATTTCGCGATATCATTGCAAGAAAAATTTGGATTTTCTCCTTTTTTGCGCACAATTAATTTGCGTACTTCTGCTTTCGTATAGCTCATTTTGAGAACTATTACATGACTTAATTAAAAGTATAAAGTTGGCTAACTGCGATACGTATTTTTTCTGGGCTACTGTTATTTATGTCGCGACAGTACGAGTATTTGTGCGACCAAAATTTTTCGTATACACCCTTTACACGAATACTGCTTTAGATATATCTTTAACGCTAACTCCGTGTTTTTATATAGCTGTTCCACTTATTTTTAAAGTCTTTACCAACGATTTTTCTCACAGTGCATTACTTCCTACTGCTAACTGAATGGCCTTCCCCATTAGTAAATACAGCAGTAATAAAAATACACTTTAGTTATAAATAAAAAAGGAGAAGAAAATACTTTTGAATTATCCAGCCAATTCCCTATGCTAATAAATAATGTAGCCTCGCCGCCAACACCACAGGCATGCCACAACACACCATACCACCAGCAATGGAAGCAACACAACTTCGAAGAGGAAACACTCAACAACAATGCTGTCTGATCAGCTGGGCTGACTTCATTTGAAATCGAAAATCATTTTAATTCTCTTGCAGCTATAAAAGACAATCAATATGCTGGCAGTCACACTAGTAATAACAATAACAATATGACAATAATACAATACATCGGCAACAACAACAACAGCAGCAAAAGCAATATTCCAGCTCCCTATTGAATTAAGGCAATGCCTAAAAACAACAACTGCAGCAATCCACCCATGCAAGCGCGACAAAAGGCCGACCATAAAGAGTGTTAAGGCCAAGTGTAAGTGCAAACTGAGTTTAATCGTATTTATTAATATGGGCGAGCGAGTGAGGAACTGAGTGAGTGCGAGTGTATAGCATTTGAATGCAACTGCGCTGGTGCACTGAGTTCGTCCGTCAGTCGTTTGCTTAATGCTAAACGAAATTGATTGCGATCGATCGCATTGAATAAATTCAACTTATTGCAGACTATGTATACACACACGTAAGAGTACTCATAGATTGCTATGCTGCGACGCGCATGCGCAACTCCGCTGAGCATTTGAATGTGGATTTTGTTTGATGATGCTGGCTGGCTGACTTGTTGGTTGGCTAGCTGATTGCAATCTGCCTGCATATATAGGTAGGTTTGCATGTGCTGTGCCTTTGAGTGTGCACATGTGTTTGTCTTGCATTATTTCTTCTCTCCATACAGCTCCAATGGCAATAACTTAAAGGATTAAAGGCATCGTTAAATCAGTTTTAGTGCATATTTTCAAAGTCCAAACAAATCATTTAGGGTTTTTCTTTATTCTCGCCACTAAGCATTTCTCCTTTTCATACTTATATTTACGCAAGCTGTTTTGTTTTGATGCGCTTAAAAGTGGAGCGTCGTCGTTTCTGCTTACTTTGGTTTTATGAGACTACTCACAGCTTCCGCTGCATTGTTCACGCTGTCAAATTGCGTTTGGGGACTCAACTGAATTCAATGCTGACTGTCGGCTGCTTGACTATTGCTCTGCTCATAGCTGCATGGTCTAACTAGCTTGGGCTTATTTCCTTTTTCTCGATTTTCTGCTCTTTGAATGTATTGTTCGCTGCAGTGGCAATTGAAGAGGAAAACCTCTTTTAAATCGTTATTTAAATGGAATTTATGTCACACAGTAGAAACTTTTAAGTGTCTAACTTGCTATAAATTTTCATTTAACTGCTTAATTTATGTGGAAAATAAAATAAAAGAAAGCGGCCTGGAAAGTAGCATTCTTCTTTGACACATGACGCTGTGATCGCGAGCAAGATTTAGTATGGCTTCTTAACTAAATTTTCAATGCGGTCATTAAGCTTTTTTTTTGAAGTGTGAAAAATAGCGCGATTAAGTCGGTATTAAAATTCAATTCAGCAGCTGGATGCCCTTAAATTCTACACTTCGAAGTGCACATTAAATACCAAACCCAATTAGTAGCAAAAGGATTTGAGCCCTCCAGTGTAGTGGATATAAATTTGAAATGTGATCATGGATAAATCCTTGCTTAAGCGTAGTGGGATAGCAATTTTCTTATTAAGTATTACGTACATAAATTCGAGCAACTTTATTCGGATCTTAAGTGGGGATAATAAAACCAACGGCAATAAACACTTCTTTTGTAATTCTCTATTGAGTCTATGATGACTCTGAGCCAGCATGTGCCACGGCTTTTCTGTTAGTAGGCAATGCGTACCCCGGAGTAGAATCAACAGTGCCGATGTAGAAATAACTTTGCGCCAACTAAAACTTCTTAAAGGCTTTGCTAAAAGAAAGCCCGTAAGTGCGGTTCGGGTTTGATGGAGGTTGCTGTCGGTTTACCGTCTGGATACGAAGTTTTGCAGTTTGTCTGCCCCTTATCTCAACAAGTTTTGGTATAAGAATAAGGTGAATTAGCTGACTATACAGGGTGTCAAGCCCATGATGTTCATGTCATCTGCATACGCCAGCAGCATAGTTCTTTTGCTGTATATGGTGCAGCTGCGATTCAGATTGACATCCCTTAAGTCGCTTTCCAGAAACAGATTGAAAAAAAGCGTACGAGGGACTTGTCTGAAACCACATTAGGTCTTAAAGGGCACGGAGAGGTCCTTCCCAATTTGAATGAATCTGCATACTGTACTCAACGTCACTTAGGGGATCCTTAATGTAGACATCGCGTCGTGCAGGCAGCTCCTCTTTAGGTTATCAAAAGCGGCTTTAAAATCGACAAAACGATAGTGTGCATCGATTTACTTATCTAGTGTCTTGTCTCGGATTTGACGAACTGTGCAAATACAGTCGATGGTGTATTTTTCAGGTCTGAAGCCAAATTTATAAGCTCCAAGCAGTTGGTTCAGTCTTTTAATACAGCATCGTCGATAGGATATTATATGCCATACTAAAGGCCGTTTTCTCGCCGTCCTGTCAAAGTGAACGGGTGCTTTGACTGCCCATAAAATTTGTCGTTCACACGCATATGTATAACAACAGTCGGTAATGTCAATCAATTTAACAGGCAGGGGGGCTACTTGGAACAGACCCAATTCTGATTATTAGCTGGTACAAGCTCTGTAACAACTTTTCGCCGCCGACTTTACATTGCTCAACCGTTAATCCGCCTGATCCAGGGGATTTGTTGTTTTTTTGGCGCCCATTGCTGCTATTACCTTATATTGATCAAGAGGAGGAAGGTAAGCTTTGTCCCTATACATTGGCTCGGGTTGACAAGTGTCCCCTCCATATCTTAAGTATGCTCTGGACGTCTGTTTCCAGATTTCCATCTTCATCTTTGCAGGAGCTAACGCCGTTCTTAAAGCCCTTTTTACTGCCTTATTTTCGAGCCGAATACAGATTTTTGTACTATAATTTATAATCTTCCGCGAAAATTTCATTTAAGGAAATTTAGCCAGACGATAGACGGAATAAGTCCTTCTTCTTATTTAGCGGTTTGGGCCGAGACCAAAATGCCTCTCCAATTGCCACTCTTCTGTGTGAATTTGCGCCAGTTGTTCATCCTGAGTACATACAGGTCCTTCTGCACTTGGTTCTTCCATTTTGTTCGAGGGCGCCCTTGCTTTCGTTGTCCCACACATGGCTGCGGAGTCGAAGCCAGCGCAATCGCTTAACTTTTATGCGCTTAACTATGTCCATGTCATTAAAAAGCTCATACAGTTCATCATTCCATCTTATCCTGTACCCGTCGTCCACGCGAACAGGACTCTCGAACGCACCCAAAGCCTTCTCATCTTTGATCGACATTGTCCACGTTTCTGCGCCATGTAGAAGAACGGATATGACGAGAGACTTGTATAGCGTAATTTTTATTCGTCGATAGAGGGCTCTGATTTTAAATTGCCTACCGAGCCCAAAGTAGCACCTGTTGGCAAGAGCTATTCTTAGAAGGAATAAGTCCGTTGTATACAGAATTCCCAGCCGAGAAGTAGTTCTTAATAACAATTGTGTGAACGCTATATTTCCAAAAAGTTATTGTACATACCTGATTAGAATGAGCAACCTGTATGATGACAAAATATTTCTTGATTCACTTTTGAATGGTTCAACTTTAACTCTTAATCATTTCCTATCGATTTCGTTTGTATTTGTCACCGCTTCGTATTGCCTGCCGCTACTTTTCCTTCCCTTCTGATTCAATTTCATTTAAGTATTTTGAAAATTTATCGCCACTTGCGCTGCCCATCAACAACTCTTTATGAACACTTCATTTTCATTTGCTAAGGCAAAAAAAAATAATAATAATAACAGAAAACTTGCATTTGCACAAGTTCATATGAAGCCATTAACATCGTCAACGGCGACGTCAAACATCGTCATTAAAATCATCATCGTAATCATCATCAACAGCAACAATAAGCAATTGCAATAGGAATTGCAATTTCAAGCAGCGTCAGCAGCTGTGCTGCACACTCGGCGGCAATTGGCGGCAACATTGTGTCTTTAACGCTTGAACATCAACGCTGTCATTGCCATTAAGCGGCTGATGGTTGGCGGTTCGCGGTTGGTTGTTGATGCGCCCGCCGGCTGATGCCTTGCGGTGTTAGGCTTGTGGTGGCGGAATTAATTGCAAATGAAAAGCAGCCATAATGAATGGCAGCCACTACTTACATACGTACATACATACATATGTACGCGCATAAGCGACGCATGCAGTTACCATTTGCAATTCTCACATATTCAATATGAGAAATTAACGATGTGCGCAAACATAAGTAGGTATTCATACGCTCCTACCTACGCGCGCCAGAATGCAATTTCATGAAAGTTTATTCACCCAGCGCATCGACGACGCAGCAGTAAGTACTAGTGGTGCAATTGGACAGCCGCTGTCAGTTGGCGGTGTTGGCACGCATGCGCAACATTACTTTAGCAAATTTGTACGGATTGCGTAGCATGAAAGAAGATATGCGAGTGCGCATGCGCAGTTCACAGTTTGCAACAATCCGCGCGTTGCTGCTAGATTTTGTAGAGCCGCGCACGGCGGCGTTTCGGTTTTCTATCGCACTTAATAAATGTGATTAAAAAAACGGGCTGGAGCTGCTGCCACGTAGATATATATGTCCGTATTTTTGCTATATGTATGTATATAAGAAGCGCGCAGCAATTTTGATGTTGTTCGCTAATGTGTGTATGTATGTAGATATGCAGGGAAGCTCATGAGAATATGGTGGCGCTGTCAGTTCGTGTTAAATTAACACTTCAACGATTGCGTTTATTTTGTAGCAAAACAAGCGTCGCTAATCACCCTAACCATCTTTATGAGCTGGCGAATGAGCTTTTATCAGATGAGATAGTGAGTACCGTGAAAATTGTTGCAGGTTGGAAGTTATATGAGGCAAATAGGAAATATGGGAGACCCAGAATAATGACAGGTTCACAAGATTTGGTTCAAAATAAATCAGCTAGAGGAATTAAATATCCAATTACTAGCTCAGTTTACAGCAAAGAGCATGAATATAATAGGTTCATTCCTTATCTTTTTGGACTAAAATCTGAAAAGTGCAAAATGCCAGAGCGTAAGCAAAATGCGCTCACTAAAAGAGAGTAACAGGAAAAGTAAAGGAACGCAAAAACCAAATTTTTAGTCCAAAGAATGGCAACAACAAAATTAACGTCAAATATGTATGTAAATGTATGTACAAAACACATTCACACAAGCACAATAAACACTTACTATATCAATTATTTTTTGCCTCCTTCCAATTTCAATTCACTTTTTTTACTTTTTAGATTATTATCACTCTTTGCGTATTCTTTAATTTCCGTTTATTTAAATTCAGTTGGGATTGACACTTTTCAAGATTTTGCCAGCAAAAATTCTTCTAACTAAACTTCGGACTGAAGAGAGTCAATCTCACTGAGTGTTGCTCTCTCATTTTTGCTGTCATTTTCGAGTTAAGAAAATCTGACTACTTCGGACTTTTTCTGACTATATCTGGGAGATAAGGAACGCAACTAATATATCCTGTAAAGGCCATTACAATTTTTAATCTGATATAAATAGTTAACTGCTGGCTTTTATTCAAGGTGTTCTGATTGTATTACCAAATGCCCTAAAAGCTCAGATTTTCAGTACTAAAGAGTCTTCATAAACCACTCTTTTTCATATCTGTTTAAGGTAGACCACTTACTTCGTGCCTACGAAACGGCTATAGCAATCCGCTAACTTAACTGTTGATCATTTATTCGAAATCTTGTACAATGGAAATCCGGCGGATAAGAAGTCCTTGGATTTCCGGATGAGGCGGATGGCGCCGAGGTTGGAAGCCAAAGAGTCCCAACAGGGTCGCAGCTGAGATTAATGAACGATTTTTGAGAAGGCTTCCCTGGCCATCGCCATCATCTGGAAAAATTACAGTGGGTCCCAATTTGACTTAGATTATAAAATTATTTTTTACCAAGCTAAAAGGTCATGGTTTTTGTTCATTTAGAAAGGGCTCTGATTTTCAAATTCACCTTATTAGAATAAGTAAATATTTTTCAATTGATCTCCAGAATTATATGGTTGTTGGTTTTAACACAGATCACTAAGAAAACTTAATTCCTTATAACTTCGAAGTCGTGTCCAAATATAAGAAAACTCTTTGTGTTCACCTATGGCCTAAGCCCTTTTTTCTTCATTTTGAGAAATTCTTGGTGTCAATCCTGGATTTTTGCCTAACGAAATCAATGTCATCGTTTCGGTTCATTGTTGGTTCTGATCTTATACCTACAAATAGAACCAACTAGAAAGATTTATGAGGCGTTATAAATCATGACATAACAAATGCACCGTTAAGTAAACGATTCAGAGGATGGGTCCATGCTGGCTATGGGATGTAGGCATGAAATGTATGTCATCTCCAGTTTGCTCTGGACGGAATCGCAGTACACCTTTGGAGCAATAGCATAGGGATCTTACTCGCGGGATGGTTACAGAATTAAATATATAAGGTGGTGCCCTTTGCCAGGCATGAGAATGCTAAATATAACAAAAATTCATTGATGATGCCGCTCAATACTTCCGAGAACATTACTTCTACTGTAGTACTGATGTAGTGCTGATGATCTGGCAATGCAGGGTACGCCCGAACATGTTCTTCCAGATGAGGTTGTTTTGACAACTTTTTTGAAAACTTGGACTATATCTACTATCGTCGGTCCAGGGAACCTTCTAAGAATTAACAAGAGCCAAATGTCTACATCAAAATGATGTCTTGAGCAGCCACAACCTGGGAAGACTGAAGAAATTCCGCATCGAGAGATGTTCATCGAAAGGGCGGGTCATTATTCAGAAACTTCGAAGTAACGGTTAAGAAAATTAAAAAAGCGCCGAACTAATTGTATTGAACCAAAAAGGGATGTATGTTGAAAAGTAAAATGAAATGAATTTTATGAAAAAATCTTTAACTCAAAAAGTCACTGGCTTTTCAAGCTGCCCTCGTATATTAACCTTCCGCGCTCCTGGTGCGGTCTGAGAGGTCTGACTACAACTATTGTGTCAGCCATATTAGAGCATTAGTAGCTGAAGTTCGATTAATGTGCAGGCCAAAGTTACCTAAATTTTAGTGCGTAGCACGATTTTTGTGGGAAAAGAACGCATCTGCTTGACAGACAGGCTTCACAGACTCCGCCAGGTTCGCTGCGTTGCAAAATTTTAACTAAATTTTTTATAAAATTGCATACAATATACTTTTCCTACAGGGCCTCGTCTGCAACACATCTGCAGCATGTGCAACTACCAGAAAATTTCTGTTACTCATGTGTTGCAAGTTACATTCGTGGCTAAAGCTATACTTTTAGATATGATATTTGTACATACATATAGATACATACGTACATAAGTGCTAACTGATAGCTAGTTAAAGCAACTTGTATGTAATCTTAACGCACTACCCTCGGAACGCCCTTTTCAAATGCCTCACATAATGACAGTGATTTTGTACATTTAGAGCTGAATCTTCATTTCGCTGCAGCTATAAAAAAAAATGTGCAAGACCAGCATAGCTGCTACGGTTAGTTGCTAGTTTTTATGGTTAAAGTAGAAGTACACAAATTATGAGCTATGCCACATTACGCGTATAACTCAAGCAGTTCAGTGCACACACACGCGTGCAGACGAGTGTTCAAATGTCAAAAGCGTTTTCTACTGCACTTTTTAATGCTCTTTTAATTCAGTGGAAATTATTTCATAATTACTAAAGCTGATGTTATAATTAAATTTTGATAAGGCAAGCGCACAAAGCAGAAAAAAAGAAAATATGATGAAGGAGAAAAGGTTTATCATGAACACATACATACATACAACTAAATATGTACTTACATATGTATATGACTACGACAAATGGATAAAACAGGAAATGTCAACTACTTTTAACGACTTCATTGTAAGCATACATATAGTAATTTTCCATAAAACTAAGTCATACAGTAACTTAGATGTGAAGCGATACCAAAAAAGGCGCCAAATACGCGTCACTGCTTGCACTCAAACCCCAGAAAATTAGTGCAGTCTTTACGGACGTTAGTTTTCGGCTTACAGCTGCTATGTACAAGCATTTCAAGCGCATGTTTTATTTTACAGATGTGCATACATACTTACATACAAGTAATTCTTTGTAAATACCTGTAAAACCTTGGCCGTGTAGCTGAGTGGCATATCAAATAGGATTGATGGGTTATCAAATTGGTATGTACTTGCAACACGCATGCACGCACGCACGCTCACTTGCTAGGCGACATTTGTCATGCTCATCCAAAATATTTTCTTTAGATTTGGGTACAAAAATTCTCAGAACTAAATTGTTCTTATTTTTTAGAATTAAATACGCTTAATGAAGTGCATGTTTGCGCATACTAACCAAATTATTTTCAACGAAAATCTTCAGTGAAACAAGTTTTTTTCCCGAAAATGAGATAATATCTCAGCACGC
This sequence comes from Rhagoletis zephyria, assembly GCF_001687245.7. Lineage (NCBI taxonomy): Eukaryota > Metazoa > Arthropoda > Insecta > Diptera > Tephritidae > Rhagoletis > Rhagoletis zephyria. The sequence continues at coordinate 3,341 of NW_016162844.1, read as the reverse complement.
AAGCGTCGGACGTCAATCTTGTTCTAGATTATTGAGTATAACTTTATTTAAGTAGCGTAAAGAATATTAATTAAGAATTTTTTAAGACGAATTACTGCGTAAAATCTACTGTAATAGCTGTTCATTTAAGTCAGTTTAGTTAGACTGGTTTTCTCCCATAAGGCTAAAGCTGAGCTTACACACTGAATGCATAGACTGATCCGGATTAACGGTGCAGATGATCTGATTAAAATTGTCCCTTGACAGACGGCAGTAATGCGGATTAACGAGTTGCAAGGACGTGAGTTCGAGTCGCATGGCCAGTATAATTTTCATTTATTTCCTTTTTATTAATTTTCTATAAATTCTATATTTTTTAATGCATTCAGTTAGTTTAATAAAATTAAACTCTAAAAATTTAAATTAGCTAATAGCAAAACAAAAAAAGGTAATATAAAATAAAATAAATTAAAATAAAATGAAGTAAGATTAATATATAAATCGAATAAAAAAGGTAAAAGAAATAATAAAAACAAAAAACGCTCCAACCGAGAATCGAACCTGGCACCTACAGACTTGTAGCCAGCAACTCTCACCACTCGGCTACTGCAGACGCCGAACTCGCTTGCTTTGTTTGCTGACTTGTACAAAAGACAACAGCTGGCCGTTCTTACTATTGTTGTCATCGAAAATTCTCCTGATTCGAGCTAATTCCCAAAAATTTTGTGTATTTTTTCGGCTGCTTATGCATATTTGAAAGAGGAAAATGCGTGAGTTAATGCAAATAAAGGCTGTTTATACAAATAAACGAGCCCGTTTGTCGCCCGTATAAAGCCATTTATATATATTTGAACAACACCACATTTGTCTGGCCTCTACTTTGCTATATCATTTCAAATTATTTATCTTATTGAATCTACAAAATCTTTTTAACTAGCTTAAATTTTGTTGAGCCTGCAACCCTTAAATTGCATGCGTCTGTTAAAGTCTTTTCAAACTGCAAAAAATATAGTATTTGTGTTAAATTAACGTTTTCTACAACTAAAATATTTTGACAGGTGGCAACCCTACGTAAAAATATTTTTTATTGAAATAATTGAGATTACATTTTAGATATTTTCTTTTTAAATTTTGAATACTCAATCTTATTGCATCTACGAAATCTTTTTATTAGTTAAAATTTTGTACAGCTGGCAACCCTTTAAGTGCCTGTGTTTGTTAAACCCCTTCAAGCTGCAAAAGTATAGCATTTTTGTCATATTAACGTTTTCCACAACTAAATTTTTTTAGAGGTGGCAACCCTACGTGAAATTATTTTTCGTTCAAATAATTGAGATAACATTTTAGATATTTAAATTTTTTTGAAAATTTGAAATACTCAACCTTATATCAATCTTATTGCACCTACATACAAAACCTTTTTAATTTATTAAAAATTTTCACAGCTGGCAACACTTAAAGTGCATGTGTCTGTTAAAGCTTTTTCAAACCGCAAAAAATATAGTATCTGCGTTAAACTAACGTTTTCTACAACTACATTTTTTTGGCAGGTGGCAACCCTACGCAAAAAAAATGTTTCATTCAAATAATTAAGATAGCATTTTCGATATTCCTAATTGAAAATGTCAAATACTATTGCTATTAATAAGATACATTTCAGAGTTTCGATAAGTGGCAACTCTTCTTAAAAATATTTCACAATTGCATAGCTGTATGTAGTTTGTAGTTCCTAGAGCACCGACGATCAACTATCGGCCAAAAGGACCTTGCAACTTTGCATGTCTACATTTCCGCCCAGGGTTCGCTGAGCCGAGTAAAAGTCCATTTGTTCAGAAGAGAGCGATAGGTACCCGAATGGCCTCCCTTTCATTGTTGTTGGCATATAAGGTGGACTACCTGGTCAGTTCACAGAGGTTTCCTCCAATGTCGCGACTTGACTGTCAGAGTAGATATTTACTGTTCCAAATGGTGTCACGGAAGTGCGCAACCGATCGGCTGCTCCCTTGATGACAGCTACCTTTGTTTCCAATTTTCCATTCACTTCTCGATATTTGGTTCCCACTTTAGTTTGCTGTCAAAAACTATTAATCAGAAAACACAAGTGGAGTGGCACCAATTGAGGGAAGCTAATAATCAGGACCATTGTATCTCCTGGTTAACAAAACAATTTCGGTATTGCCAGGATAAATAGACCAGTTCATAACCAAATTTAGATACCCCTGCATAAGGTCGCATATCGTCTTCAAAAACTTACCTACCCTTCACAAAAAGCGGGCCACGTTTTGTAAAATTCCTTCCTGCACTTGGTTTTTTAAACTCTGACTTACATATATGTATGTAGATCCCCAAGCGGATCTTGGTTAGCTGCCAGTCATGTTGCATGTTCCCCTGCCCTGAGCTCTGAGAGCTCCAATGTCCACCAGCTCGAGCATACAGAAGGATGTGGGATTTCTGGGTGCCACTACTGCTGCTTCCTGCAGTATAGGACCCAGTTTTTCCTCCTAACATTTCTAAAGGGAATATCCTTGGGACGCTCATCGCCCAGTTGGGATCTGAATATACTCATGGTCCGAGAAGGAGTGGTTTTTTTGTTCGTTTGCTAAAAATCTTCAGGTATGAAATGGCTTTCTGATTCATAAATCAATAAATTTACCTATGCTTTTTTTTGGAAATTGGTAGAAGAATGAAAACTACAGTGGATGATAAAAAAAATCTCTTCAAGTGTATCTTATTTATTAGATGTTTTTCATGTTTCTCCAGGCCTTTTTCAACTAGTTATTTGATTATGTTCTGCTGCGTAAGCGCATAATTTGGCCCATTTAACTTATTGTTTGACTTAAAAGACATCAAAATTCACCAGAGACTAATTACCAAGAAACGGACGTGATGATTCTTTTAAAAACAAAGCCCAGGAAGGTCACATGCTTGTAAAGAAAAATCAGAGGAAAGCAATAATAATCGAGTGGCTGGGAAAAAGAAGCGGAGAAATTGTGGGTACTCCAGCAGAAAACCGCAACAATTCCCAGGAATATTCAAACGAAAATCACAACAAATGAAATAAAAATATAGTCATAAATTAACGTTAAAGAGGCGAGAGAAATAATGCAGACACAAACAGGAGCACGAGTAGGTACATTTGTATCAGGAAGATGGGCATCGCCTAGAGAAGCTATTGGCATACAAACCAAAAAAATAAAGACAACTAAGTGGTAATAAGAAAAATGCTGGCAAATGGGCAACCAAGGGACACGAAGCGACCGGCACGGCACGCAAGGATCACTCAACATTCCCAACGGTATCGAAGTGACAGCGATAATATGCACTGGCTGACCGCTCGAAAATATTATTGTACATTTCGGCTG